>NC_029773.3:41751748-41778041 GCF_000817695.3 Arachis duranensis | reverse complement strand
GTGAAATAGAAACAATTGCATTAATTCATCGAGACGCTGCAGAGCTCCTCGCCCCCAACAATGGAGTTTAGAGACTCATGCCGTCACAAAGTATGTAATTCGGATCTGAAAATGTCATGAGGTACAAGAAATGTATGTAAAAGTTGTTTAAATAGTAAACTAGAAACCTAGGTTTACAGAAAATGAATAGACTAAGATAATTGGTGCAGAAATCCACTTCTGGGGCCCACTTGGTGTGTGCTGGGGTTGAGATTAAGGCTTTCCACGTGTGAAGGCCTTTCTTGGCGTTAAACTCCAGGTTATGATGTGTTTTGGGCGTTCAACTCCGGATCATGACGTTTTTCTGGCGTTTAACTCCAGACAGCAGCATGAACTTGGCGTTTAACGCCAAGTTACGTCGTCTATCCTTGCGCAAAGTATGTACTATTATATATTGCTGGAAAGTCCTGGATGTCTACTTTCCAAAGCCGTTGAGAGCGCGCCAATTGGACTCCTGTAGCTCCAGAAAATCCATTTCGAGTGAGAAAATCCATTTCGAGTGTAGGGAGGTCAGGATCCAACAGCATCAGCAGTCCTTTTTCAGCCTAAGTCAGATTTTTGCTCAGCTCCCTCAATTTCAGCCAGAAAATACCTGAAATTACAGAAAAACACACAAACTCATAGTAAAGTCCAGAAATATGATTTTTGCCTAAAAACTAATATTACTTTACTAAAAACTAACTGAAACATGCTAAAATCTACATGAAATTACCCCCAAAAAGCGTACAAAATATCCGCTCATCATATTCCGAGTAGGATTCTAGAATTGAATGACTGTGACGAGCTTCAAACTCGCGATTGCTGGGCATGATGACAAACGCAAAAGTATCAAGGGATTCTATTCCAACATGATCGAGAACCGACAGATGATTAGCTGTGCTGTGACAGAGCATTTGGACCATTTTCACTGAGAGGATGGGATGTAGCCATTGACAACGGTGATGCCCTACATACAACTTGCCATAGAAAGGACTGACAAAGATTGGATAAAAGCAGTAGGAAAGCAGAGATTCATAAGGAACACAGCATCTCCATGCACCTATCAGAAATTCCCACCATTGAATTATATGAGTAACTATTTTCTATTTATTTATTATTATTATTCGAAAAACCAATAATCTCTTAATATAGTTAAATCCGCCTGACTGGGATTTACAAGATGACCATAACTTGCTTCATACCAACAATCTCTGTGGGATCGACCCTTACTCACGTAAGGTATTACTTGGATGACCCAGTGCACTTGCTGGTTAGTTGTGCGGAGTTGTGACAAAGTGTGATTCATGTTTAAGAGCACCAAGTCTTTGGAGCCATTGTTGATGATCACAATTTATGTGCGGAGTGAGTGACAAGGCCTTCGGAATGATACTAGAGCTACTAGGGGATGCCTTTGAGCATGCAAAGATTCCGGCTTCAGTGCACGATGCCAAGAAGATCATAAGAAAGCTCGGTATTGCATACAAGAAGACAGATGCATGCCCGCATGACTGCATGCTATATCAGGGCAGTGATAAAAAACTATCTAGGTGCAAGCAATGTGGGACCTCGAGATGGAAGCAAAAGACTAGGAGGAATTGCATTGTCAAGATCAACGTGGTTGTTAAGAAGAATGGAAAGCCGCAGGCAGCGAAGGTTCCTCGTTACTTTTCCCTTGTTCCACGACTTCAGAGGATGTTCATGTCTAGTAAGACATCCATTGACATGTTGTGGACCAAGAAAGGTCCTAACTCAGACGGTATTTTAAGGCATCCAAGGGATGGTGAGGCATGGAAGGTATTGATGCACCACTATTTCGTGGTACATTTTGTGCTTAATTTAGGTGGATTTCATCCATTATTCCCACATTTATCCAATGGAATAGCATGATTTTATAAATTCTCCTTAATTTGTGCTTAAGTGTGAAAACATGCTTTTAGGCCTTTAATTGGTTAATTTTAAATCACCTTTGATTCCACTAGTTGCCTTGATGTGTTTGTTAGTGATTTCAGGTTGAAAAGGCTAGGAATGGATTAAGGAGATGAAGAGAAAAGCATGCAAAGTAGAGAAATCATGGAAAATTAAGGATTTGGGATGCATTCAATGACGCACACACGTAGCAGACGCACACGTGCGGAATTGAAGTCGCATGGATAGCAAAAGCCAAGCGACGTATACACGTGACCCACACATACGCCTCGATGCTCGCACGTGACTTCATTAAAGTGAAAATGCTGGGGGCAAATTATAGGTTTCCCATGCCCAAATCCAACTCAATTCTGAGCCTATTTCATGCAGAAATCAAGAGGAGTTAAGGGAGGAAGTCATAATTGAATTTTGCAGGGAATGCTTTAGTCAGTTTCTAGAGAGAGAAGCTCCCTCTTCTCTGTAGAATTAGGTTAGATGTAGATTAGAATTTCTTAGATCTAGATTTAATTCATGCTTTGATTCACTTTTCCTCTTCAATTCCTTGTTCTTCTACCTTTGCTTTCTCTAGTTAAGCATTTAATTCTTGTAATTCTTTACTTTTATGTTGATGCACTCTTGTTTCTCTTATTTTCTTTTAATGCAATTTATGTTTTGAGTTCCTTTGTTGTTGATTTGCTTTGTTGTTGTTAATTTCCTTGCAATTGAATAGTTGTAGATTTATTTCTTTTGCAATTTAACTTTGCTTTCCTTTTATGCCTTCCAAGTGTTTGACAAAATGCTTGGAAGGATGTTAGAGTAGATTTTTCTCCTCTTGGCTTTGGTTGAGTAATTGGACACTCTTGAGTTATCAAACTCTTTTGCTGGAAAGCCCAGGATGTCTACTTTCCAACGCAATTTAGAGCGCGCCAATTGGGCTTCTGTAGCTCTAGAAAATTTACTTCGAGTGCAGGGAGGTCAGAATCCAACAGCATCTGCAGTCCTTTTCAGCCTCTGAATCAGATTTTTGCTCAGGTCCCTCAATTTCAGCCAGAAAATACTTGAAATCACAGAAAAACACACAAACTCATAGTAAAGTCCATAAAAGTGAATTTTAACTAAAAACTAATAAAAATATAATAAAAACTAACTAAAACATACTAAAAATAATGCCAAAAAGCGTATAAATTATCCGCTCATCATTGGTTTAGAAACTATACTTGCAACGAGAATTTATTTGTGAAATTCTATACAATCAAATTTTCCGTTCATCAAAATGGCGCCATTGCCGGGGAATTGCAAATGTGCGCTTGTTATTGGTTATTGTATATATGTGAATATTGTGAATATGTGTGCCTTTTGCTTCCTTGTTAGTCTTTGGAAGTGTAGGAGTTTGTTCTCTTGATTTGTTACTATTCTTTTGTTTTATTTTCTCTTGCTATCATGAATTCTCACTTTGGCTATGAATTTGGTTCAAATTATGTTGTAGAAAATGCTAATTCCAATGACAACATGCATCAAAGATGGAACAATCAAAGATGGGAGGAGCCTTAAAGACTTGATCACTCTTCGTGGCAACAACGTAACCTCTGGTTTCCTATAGGTATAATTCCTATCCTAATGCATGTCAATTCAATGGCTATGGTGAATTTCCTTATGACTATCAACAACCACCACCATATTCTTATGAACCTCATCCTCAACATAATCCTCAACCATACTTACAAGCTTCGTACCAAACACCTTCGTATGACCCTAATCCTTACCCACCATACCAACAACCATATGAGCTATATGAGCCATATGAACCACACATGGAACCACCACCATTCCAACCTCAACACTTCCAAGAACCACCTCCTCCATACTATTACCAAGATGAACTACCTCCAATATATGTAAATTTTTACCCACAAGATGAATTCTACTTCCCACCACAATCCTCTGTGGAAGAATATTCATGTCCATCGATCCAAGAGCAATATGATCTTACTTCTGCTTGCAAGTTGGAACAAGAATCAAGAGACCGCATCAAGGAAACAATGGACTGGCTTCAAGCAACCATCCGTCATAGAAAATCCCTCCAACAAGATTGAAGTTGATGTTGAGGATGAAAGTGCACATCCTCCAAAGCATATTCCATATGAAGAATTGGATGAGATAGAGCAAGAATTGAGTTCCCTTGAAATTGAAGATCAAGCATCAAATCTTCTTAGTGAATAAGATAAAATTGATGAACAAATGGTTGAATTTGAGAAATCTTGTGAAGGGGTGGAGGTTCTTAGAAAAAGAAGGATGTGAGTTGAATACGCTTTTCCAAGATCCTTGGAAGCTCCTTTGCCTAGGTTGTCATCTAATCCTACATTTGAGTGGGTGAAATTCACCTTTGTTAGCTTTATTGTCCCACTCGAATATGGCTTGATTGAAATGAATGGTCAACTTAGGGAACTTTGTGGGATGAAGCGTAAGAGAAGGATGTTTTGTGGTTGGCATTGCAAATCAAGGCTCATTTTGGTTGATACTTCAAGGGTTAAATACAAGGGTTAGACTAGTGCTCAATTAGGTGGGTCTAGAATGATGTTTGGTCACTTCATTGAGAATTCATCTCGCTTACCACCCGAATGGAACAATGATGATCAACTTGAAGACGGGTGTCAAAACAAAATGTGGGATCCCAAATTGCACAAGGAGAGTCAATTTTGGGGGCCCATGATTTGTGAAGAACTCCATCAAGGCTTGGAGACATTAATTTTGATGAATGGAGCTTATTGGAAGTCCAAGCATTGGTGGATGTTCAATGATGGATTTAAGAACAAGCCACCTTGATGAGGTGCTCCCCATAAGTCCAACTTAATGACAATAAATGAAAGTGCTAGATGGGAGACACCCCACCATAGTAAAATCTTTTCATTTTCTCTTTTGTAAATATTGGTAAAATTAGTTTAATTTCATGTTTTATTGAGTTTATTTGGTAGTTTGGTATGTTGAATAAGGTTTTATGGTGTTTTGGTAGTTGTTTGGAGGTTTGGAATGCTTGGTTTGGTGCAAGAACTTGAAAAATTTTGAAAAACAGAGCACCAACACGCGTACGCGTGACCCAAGTAATTTCGACCATCCACGCGCATGCGTCACGCACGCGCACGCGTGGATTCAAAAATTCCACCTCCCAACCAAAATCCCAAGGGTTGTGTGTGAAGTGTGCCAGATTTGTGTCTCCACTCACGCGTATGCGTCACCTCACGCGTACGCGTCGATGCTCTCAACAACCCACCACGCGTACACGTGACACGCGTGTACGTGTCGTTGCCATTTCACCATCCCACAAGCACGCTTCACTCGACGCGTACGCGTAGACCGCCTGTTTCACCACTCTTCTTTTCTCATCTTCTTTCCATTCCTTCTCTTTTCCTTTCCTCTTTCCTTCTCTCACCCCTCATCCAACACTTCCAAACACCATTAATAATCATTCCTTTTAGGTAGTAGTGTTTAGTTAGTTTAATTCTCATTTCATTTTCTCTTTTTTCTTTGATAAGTGTTGGATTATTAATCCTGTTTACTGTTTATTACTGCTGATTACTGATGAGCTGTTTGTTTAACGTCATTTTTGTTAATTTCTGTTGTTAGATTCTCTTGTTGAGGTTACAATTCATTACTTGGTCTTGAATTTTTCATGCTTTTCTTTTGTGAATACCAAGTGAATGACATTACCTTCAAGCTTTCTAAATTTTTGAATTACATGATTTGGCCACCATATGATTTGAATCATTTCTTTGATTAGGCAATTTCTTGATGGATGTTGAGCATTTATCTTAATGCATTGTGTTTCATGATTATATGCATCCATATGATTTTGGCTTGAATGCTTTCATGCCTCTTTATTGCTTGTTTGGTTGTCTTAACCTACAAGTTTAGAGTATTTCAAGCACACGAGAATGAGTGAAGTGCATGCTTCTCTTGTGACATAGCTTTCTATGGTAGTGTGTGTTCTAAAAGGCGCCTAATATAGACTTTACACGCCTATTTTCCTTAATGTCATACTAATTCACTCACTTCATTCTAGTGATTTACCTCATTCCAACAATTCACACTTCCTTGCTTTTGTATTTTCTCATCTTACGGTGTTATTTTCTATTGTTCATGAATGATACACCACAAGCATGAATGGAAGTGGGAGAAAGAACACGCAGCAATCGGTTGACCTACCAGCTGAAGGTAGCAATCGAGAGATTCGCCGTACCCCCTTGCTCATCTTTAAATGCACTGAGGACGGTGCAAACTTTTAAGTGCGGGGAGGTCGTCCGACCAGTCGGTGTTTTTGGGTGATAAGTTTCTAATCCCAAAACTTTTGCATTTCATTTTTAGGTCTTTTAGGATTCTTTGTTGCATTTTCTTATTTTGCATATATATGTATAATAAGCTTAGTCGAAATAATGAAATTTTTCAAAATTTCTATCCATAAGGCACCTCAATTGATTTGAGTAAAAACTTTTCATTGAACTTGCTTGAACTATATCTTGTGGAATATGTTTTGAGCTAAGAACACACAACCTTGTGGGTTTCGAGCCTAATGGCGTGGTTACATCATATAACCACTATTTTCCTTCTTGTGTGCATTATTCTCTTTCTATGATTGTAATATTTGATTTGTTTGATTCTTTATGTCCATTATTTTGTGTATACATGCATTTATATGATTGAGGTCATCATTTCAATTAGCTCACGTACCCAAATAGCCTTACCTTTTATCTTCTATTGTTAGTCAATTTGAGCCTATGATTAACCCACTTTGTTCTTAATATTAGCACATTACAAGCCTTAAAGTGAAAAATAATAAATGTCCTTATTTGGATCTTTGATTAGCTTAGGCTAGTGAGTGTGTATCATTCAAGTGTGGGAAAACTTGGGACAATGGTTGAGGTGAAAGGGTGTTTTGAGTTTTTCCTTGAAAATGTTAGGAATTGGGTACATACTCATGTGTTAATTAAATGTAAAATCATATGCATTGATGCTCTTATATATACATTTTAGTTTGAAAAGAAAAAGAAAAAAATATATATATATGTCAAAATAAAAAAACAAAAAAAGAAAGAAAAAAAAGAAAAAGAAAAGTAATGAAAAGGGGACAAAATGCCCCAAAGTGAAGTTCAATAATAATCAATACATATGAGTTGTAATAAAAAAGAGAACGCATGAGTGTGTGAAAAAGTGAAGAATGGGTAGTTAAGTTAGCTTTGAAATTGTATAGGTTGTCTTATTGGCTAAGTGGGAAGTTTAAGTTGATCAAAGATTCAAATTCTAGTCCACTTGACCATATGCATCCTACCTTGACCCTAACCCCATTACAACCTATGGGAAAGACCTCATGATATATGTACGCATGCATTGAATAATTGTTGATTGTTAGATGAAAAACAAATCTTGGAAAGCATGATTAGAGGGAAATTGAGTGAATCAACCCTATACATTTGAGCGATTAGAGTGGACACACATTCGGTGAGGGTTCGATTGCTCAATTACATGTTTTCACCTAGAATCAACACTTTTCTTGCAAGTTTGTAAAATCTTTAATAGCTCAACTCAATTGTGGTTTGGCTTGGTTGCTAATACCTTTAGCCCTTCTGCTTATATGCTTTCTTGGAAGTTGATTTGTTTTGACCAAGCAATTGCATCAATTTAGATAGTTGCATGTAGGTAGATTGCATATAGTTAGTTTATATTGAATAAATGATAATTCCCTTTTTTTCCTTCTTGATTAAGCATGAGGACATGCTTGGTTTAAGTGTGGGGAGATTTCATGCACCACTATTTCATGGTACATTTTGTGCTTAATTTAGGTGGATTTCATCCATTATTCCCACATTTATCCAATGAAATAGCACGGTTTTATAAATTCTCCTTAATTTGTGCTTAAGTGTGAAAACATGCTTTTAGGCCTTTAATTGGTTAATTTTAAATCACCTTTGATTCCACTAGATGCCTTGATGTGCTTGTTAGTGATTTAAGGTTGAAAACGCTAGGAATGGATCAAGGGGATGATGAGAAAAGCATGCAAAGTGGAGAAATCATGGAAAATCAAGGATTTGGGATGCATTCAATGACACACACGCGTAGCAGAAGTGCATGCGTGGAATTGAAGTCGCACGGCGACGTGTACGCGTGGATAGCAAAAAGCCAAGCAACGCATACGCGTCGGTGCTCGCACATGACTTCTTTAAAGTAAAAATGCTGCGAGCGAATTATGGGCTTCCCAGGCCCCAATCCAACTCAATTTTGAGCCTATTTCATGCAAAAATCAAGAGGAGTGATAAACCACTATTTTATGGTTTATCTTGTGCTTAATTAAGTGGTTTTTATCAAGCCTTTGCCCACTTATTCATATGATTTGCATGGTTTTACATTCTCCTTCCAAATTTTGTGCTATGATTGAAAACATGCTTCTTTGGTCTTAATTTTACTATGTTTAATCCTCTCTTATTACCATTTGATGCCTTGATATGTGTTTTAAGTGATTTCAGAGATTACAGGGCAGGAATGGCTTAGAGGATGGAAAGGAAGCATGCAAAAGTTGAAGGAATACAAGAAGTTGAAGAAATTGCTAAGCTGTCAGCCTGACCTCTTTGCACTCAAACGGTCATAACTTGAGCTACAGAGGTCCAAACGACATGGTTCTAGTTGCGTTGGAAAGCTAACGTCCAGGACTTCGATTTGATATATAATTTGCCATAGTGGCCATATAGGTAGGCAACGCGAACGCGCGCTCCACGCGGACATGTCGCATCTGCGAAAATCAGCGTGACAGATTTCATAACTAGCGAATTCTGGGCTATTTCCGGCCCAGTTTTAAGCCCAGAAAACACAGATTAAAGGCTGCAAAGTGGAGGAATGAAGGGGACACTTCAGATTAGATCATAATTCACTTTTCATAATTTTAGATGTAGTTTTTAGAGAGAGAGGCTCTCTCCTCTCTCTTAGGATTTAGGATTAGGATTTTTAGAAATTAGGATTTATTTCTTCTTCATCACAGGTTCAATATTCCTTTTACTTTATATTGCTCTTCCACTTTTAGATACTCTAATTTTTTTATTTGTATTTGACTTATGTTGCCCAATTGGCTTATGAACTTTTTCATGTTAGATTTGACTGCTTTTATTAATGCAATTGAGGTATTTCAGATTTATGCTTGCTTTATTCTATTTATGATGTCTTCAATTTAATTTAGAATTTTCCCTTTTGGCTCTGGTTAAGTAATTGGTGACACTTGAGTTATCAAATAAAGCAGTGGTTGAAATTGGTAAATCGCTCTAAAGCTAGTCTTCCCACAGGGATTGACTAGGACTTGAGGATCAAACTAATTATTCCATTTGACTTTCCTTTGCTTTAGCAAAGGTTAACTAAGTGGGATTAAAATCCAATTCTCATCACAATTGATAAGAATAGGACTTCCAGTTCTAATACCTTGCCAAAAGTTTATTTTATTATTACTATTTTAATTTTTTTTATCATTTAACATACTTCTTCCTTACTTTCAAAACCCCAATTTACAAGACTCATAACTAATAATAAGAACACCTCCCTGCAATTCCTTGAGAAGACGACCCGATGTTTGAATACTTTGGTTATCAATTTATTTAGGGGTTTGTTACTTGTGACAACCAAAATGTTTGTACGAAGGGGTTTTCTGTTGGTTTAGAATCTATACTTACAACGCGACTATATTTTTACAAATTCTTTACTAGCAAAAATCCTAACGTCAAAATGGCGCCGTTGCCGGGGAATTGCAAACGTGTGCCTTATTATTGGTTATTGTAAATATTTAAAAAAGAAAACATTTCAGATTTTTATTTTAAAATTTTTATCTTATCTTATTTTATTTCAAAATCAAATTTCAAAATTCAAATCTTTTTCAAAAAAAAAATCATACTTTTTTCAAAATCTTATCTTATCCATTTTCAAAAATCATATCTTTTCAAAATCCTATCTTATCTTTTTTAAAAATCTTATCTTTTTCAAAATATTTTCTTTTTGTTAGTTTTTGTTTCTATTTCCTCCTACTACTATGAACTCTCACCCCTTTGGCTATGAGTCTGGTTACAATTATGTTGCAGGAAGAAAAAATTATAATGAGAACATGCATCAAGGTTGGAACAATCAAAGATGGGAGGAGCCACAAGGATTTGATCAACCCTCATGGCAACAACCACCTCCAATGGACTATCAACAACCATTCTGTGATGCATATCAAGGCAATGGCTATGGCGAGCACTCTTTTGATTATCAACAACCACCACCATATGCCTATGAACCCCCTCCTCAACATTATTTTGGACCACCATACTCATAAGCCCCTTTCCGCCATTCACCTCTACATGATCCTAACCCTTATCCACCATACCAACCACCTTAAGAACCATATCTAGAACCACCCCAATTTTAACCCAATCCAATTACTCCCAGGAACCACCACCTCCATATACACCATGTCCATATTCATCAACCCAAGAATCACAGGCTCGCTTCGAAGAATCAGTAGATCAATTTCATGCAACCCTTCATCAATTGGAGCAAGCAATAAATCAATTATCTTCCAGACGTTCAGACACTCAGGAAACCCCCATGGCTTCATGTGGAGAATCTAATGAAGAACGTAGCATGGAGGAGAAGTTAGAAACTCCGGTGGACAGTGAGCAGCATGATTTTGTATTGGAACAATTGGAAGAAGCTACGCCTGCCATTGAAGAGGAAGAAGTGGTTGAAGACTTAGGAGATGCAGAACCTCCATGGGAAATTCAAGTCATAGAGCCTCCTTCAAAGACTTTTGAAATTGATGTTGGGGAGGGTGTACAACCTCCAAGGCATAGCATGGTTGAAGACTTTGAAGGGGACGATCAAGAGATGGATTCAATCATTAATGAATTCTTATCTACATTTGAATCCTCCCTCATTGGACTTGACATGGAGATTAAAGAAGAAGAAGCACAACCTCCCATGCCCTTGGTGAACAATAGAGAAGAAATTAAATTAGAAGAAAGCTACCAAGAGGAAGAGGTTGAAATTGAAGAAGCTTGCAAAGAGGTGGAAGATGTCGAAGAAGAGCACAAAGGAGTGGAGCTTGCACGTTCATTAGAAACACCTCCCCCTAAGTTGCCATCATCCTTCACAACTTTTGAGTGGGTAAAATTTATATCCCTCAACTTTCTAATTCCACTTGAATATGGGCTACTGGAAACAGATGGTCAACTTAGAGCTCTTTGTGGCATTAAGAGTAAGAGGAAGATGGTCAGTGGTAAGAATTGTCCTGCAAGGTTCATTATGGTTGAAAGCTTTAAGTTTAAACGCAAAGGTTGGTGTAGAGTGATAAACCCATATTTTATGACATATTTTGTGCGGAATTTAAGTGATTTATTCAATCCTTCACCCACTTATGCATGTGAAATTGCATGGTTTTACTTTCCATTCTTATTATGTGATGTATGTGAAACACATGTTTCCTATGCTTTAAAAATATTAATTTTAATTACCTTGTATTGCCATTCGATGTCGTGATTTGTGTGTTAAGTATTTTCAGATCTTCTAAGGCAAGAATGATTTAAAGGATGGAAAGGAGACATACAAAAATGGAAGGAAAGCATAAAATGGAGTTTTTAAAGAAACTGGTAGTGACGCGTCCGCAAGGACGATGCAGACGCGTGGTTCACACAAAAAGGGATCGACGCGAGCGCATAGATGAGGCAAACGCGTGACTCACGAAATACAACGGACGTGGGTGCATGACTGACGCAACCGCGTGGAAGGACAACACTCCAGATGACGCGACCGCGTGACCCACGCGGACGCGTGACGTGCGTGATCTGCAGAATTTGCAGAAGTTGTCCTCAGCGATTTCCAGGCCTTTTTGGCCCAGATCCAAACCCAGAGGACACAGATTGAAGGATTATAAATGGAAGGATCCACCCATTCATGAGGAGGAGTGATTGCAATTTCGTGCAACTAACCAGCAAGTGCACTGGGTCGTCCAAGTAATACCTTACGTGAGTAAGGGTCGATCCCACGGAGATTGTCGGCTTGAAGCAAGCTATGGTTATCTTGTAACTCTTAGTCAGGATATCAATAATTCTCAGGTTTAATTGTAAAAAGTAGAAGAACATGAAATAAATACTTGTTTTGCAGTAATGGAGAACAGGTTGAGGTTTTGGAGATGCTCTATCTTCTGAATCTCTGCTTTCCTGCTGTCTTCTTCTTCACAGAAAATGTTCAACGCACCCTGTCATGGCACGGCTATTCATCTGTCGGTTCTCGATCATGTCGGAATAGAATCCAGTGATTCTTTTGCGTCTGTCACTAACGCCCCACAATCGTGAGTTTGAAGCTTGTCACAGTCATTCAATCCCTGAATCCTACTCAGAAGACCACAGACAAGGTTTAGACCTTCCGGATTCTCAAGAATGGCCACCACATTATTCTAGCTTATACCACGAAGATTCTGATTAAGGAATCCAAGAGATATCCACTCAATCTAAGGTAGAACGGACGTGGTTCTCAGGCACACGTTCATAGGTGAGAATGATGATGAGTGTCACGGATCATCACATTCATCAAGTTTAGGAACAAGTGATATCTTAGAATAGAAGCAAGCGTGATTGAATGAAAAACAGTAGTAATTGCATTAATCTATCAAGAAACAGCAGAGCTCCTCACCCCCAACCCTGGGGTTTAGAGACTCATGCCGTAGAAGATACAATGTGAAATGTGTAATGTGTCATGAGGTACAGATACAATGGCAAAAATGTTCTATTTATAGTGAACTAGTAACCTAGGATAAACAGAAATGAGTAAATGACGTAAAAATCCACTTCCCAGGTCCACTTGGTATGTGCTTGGACTGAGCATTGAAGCTTTCATGTGTAGAGACTTTTCCTGGAGTTAAACGCCAGCTTTTGAGCCAGTTTGGGCGTTTAACTCCAACTTTTGTGCCAGTTTCGGCGTTAAACGCCGGGAATTCTAAAGCTGATTTGCATCGCCGGTTTGGGCCATCAATTCTTGGGAAAAGTCCAGGATGTCTACTTTCCAACGCAATTGAGAGCGCGCCAATTGGGCTTCTGTAGCTCCAGAAAATCCACTTCGAGTGCAGGGAGGTCAGAATCCAACAGCATCTGCAGTCCTTTTTCAGCCTCTGAATCAGATTTTTGCTCAGGTCCCTCAATTTCAACCAAAAAATACCTGAAATCACAGAAAAATACACAAACTCATAGTAAAGCCCAGAAAAGTGAATTTTAAATAAAAACTAATAAAAACATACTAAAAACTATCTAAAATGTACTAAAAACATACTAAAAACAGCCCCAAAAAGCGTAAAAATTATCTGCTCATCAAGGAGAAATACACACTTTTTAGGATTTAGATGTAGTTTTTATTGAGAGAGGTTCCCTCCTCTCTCTTAGGATTAGGATTAGGATTTTTAGAACTTAGGAATATTTTCTATCTCATCTTTATATCAGGTTCAATATATTTTTATTTCGATTTCTCTTAATTGTTAATTATTGATGTTGCTTATTTGGCTTATGACTCTTCATATTTGGATTGATTTTATTTTATTAATGTAATTGAGGTATTTCAAACTTATATGTTATTAATGCTTGGGCTCTATCCAAATTATTTTCATTCAAGTAGATTTTATTCCCTTTTGGCTTTGGTTGATTAATTGGTAACTCTTGAGTTGTCGAACTCAGCAGTGGTTGAAATTGGCAGATTCTAATTGATCTAGATTGCTCTAAAACTAGTCTTCCCACAGGGATTGACTAGGACTTGAGGATCAAACTAATTAGTCCACTTGACTTTCCTTTGCTTTAGTAAAGGTTAACTAAGTGGGAGAAAAATCGAATTCTCATCACAATTGATAAGGACAACTGGATAGGACTTCCAGTTTTCATACATTGCCAAGAGTTTCTATTAGATATTAATTTATTAATTATTGCAATCTATTTCTCTTGCTTAAAACCTTTTTAAAACCCCAAAATATACCTTTGCATAACCAATAATAAGAACACCTCCCTGCAATTCCTTGAGAAGACGACCCGAGGTTTAAATACTTCGGTTATCAATTTTATCAGGGGTTTGTTACTTGTGACTGATGACAAGCCATCATATACCCATTTTTCAAGCTAATTTCACTAGTTTTATTAGTCTTTATGCACTTTCTTGCATCCTAAGTAAGTGATTTGGAATGAAAATGCATAACTTCTTTAAATCAAGCAACTACCATTAAATTGATGCTAAATCATGAGGTTTGAGCAAGAATTAATTGATTTTTAATGAATTATAAACCTTGTGAATTTAGAGATATTTTGAGTGGTTGTTTTGGTTTCTTGTAGGTGAAGAAAGAAAGAAAAAAAGGAAAAACGTGGCTTAAGAAAGCGTAGCCCAAGGAGAAAAGAGTGTGGCGCATGGAAGGGAGGAGGCAAACATTGCCCTCCACAGGGGCACACTGCCCTCCAGGAGAGCAACATATTAAACCAAGCCTTGAAAAGCAACATTGCCCTGCCCTCCTCAAGGGCGGAGCACAAATTGATGCCAAGGACCAAAGGAACAAAAACTCTGCCCTGCCCTCCTCAAGAGCAATATCGGGCTCATCAGAGAAATAAATTCAAGGAAAAAGCTTACCAATGCTTGCCACAAGGATCGAACTCGGCACCATAAGGAAGCAAGGAACTAGGCCTTACTTTGGTGCCAAGAAAACTAAGGAAAAGAAGTAGCGTATGCCTCCACCGAGTTTCGAACGCGGGGCTTCACTTTTGGAAACATTGCCCTGCCCTCCGCGAGGGCAGGGCAGCATTTGGTGATGCACGGCCAGCGCACAAGAGTTGGCGCACCAAGGGAGTCTCGGCAGCAGCAGCATACACGGGCAGCAGAATCTGGCGCACCACAAAACTCTGCCCTGCCCTCCACAACGGCAGGGCAGCATCCTGTAGCACCGCACGCAATGAGCCGCACACACCATTTCCTGCTCTGCCCTCCACAAGGGCAGGGCAGCCTCCTGGAAGCCACTTTTTCATGGGCTGAAAATTGGATTAAAAATCCAATTTAATTCATTTCTTCACCAAATCAAAAGCCCATCCAAATTCCAAAATCCAAGAATAGAAAGTGTATAAATAGGAGATAGTTTGATGTAATTAGCAGCTTTTCTTTACTTTTGACTTTTAAAACCTTCTTTTGATTTTGGAGATTTCATTGAGAGCTAGGCATTGAGATTTCAGAGAATTGGGGAGGAGAATTGATCTCTCTTCTTCCTCGTTCTTGCTTGAGCATTTTTACTTTTCTTGTTTGATTCTTGGGTGTGAATAATTGAGGAATTTCTGTCTCAATCTCCATTCAAGATCTCTTTAATTTCTCTTCTGCTTAATTGAGTTCAATTACATTTCTTTTACTACTTCTTCTTTAATTTCTCGTTAATTGCTTTGTGAACTTGGATCTGGGAAGGCAATTGAGATCTGGACTTTGCTATCTAGTCTCTGGAGTCCTGAGATCCCATTTTCCTTTTTGGTTCTTCTGTGAACCCCTGCTGCAAGTTAATTTCCATTTCTGTTTGAGATCTAGTCTATTTCAATTCATCTCTTGTTTAGTTAATTGTTGAAATTTAATTTCCCTTGTTTGAATGCTGAATTCCCAGTCCTCAATTCCCTTTTTCCATTCAAGCAATTTATATTTCTTGCACTTTAAGTTACTGCACTTTACTTTTCTTGCGCTTTAAGTTTCAGTCATTTAATTTCTTGTTCTTTAAGATTCAGCACCTTTACTTTCCGTTCTCTTTAATTTCTGCAATTCATCCCTCTCCCTTTGCATTTCCTGCTATTTACTTACTGTTGGATACAAAATCACTCAACCAATACTTGATTCGCTTGACTAAATCAACCACTAAACTAAAATTGCTCAATCCTTCAATCCCTGTGGGATCGACCTCACTCCCGTGAGTTTTATTACTTGATGCGACCCGGTACACTTGCCGGTGAGTTTTGTGTTGGATCATTTTCCACACATCAGTGACAACCAAATGTGTGTACGAAGGGATTTTCTGTTGGTTTAGAGTCTATGCTTACAACGCTACTATATTTTTATAAAATTCTTTACTAGCAAAAATCCTAACGTCAAAATGGCGCCGTTGCCGGAGAATTGCAAACGTGTGCCTTATTATTGGTTATTGTAAATATTTTTCTTTTACTTGTTTAATTGTTTCTTCTTTTCCCCTTTATTTCTGATAACTACTATGAATTCTCACCCCTCCCGCTTTGAGTTTGGTTCTAATTTTGTTTCAAGGAATGGAAGCTATAACAGGACTATGCATCAAGGTCTAAGCAATCAAAGATGGATGGAGCCACGTGGATCTGATCACCCCTTTAGGCAACAACAACCTCCTAGATATTATGGACAAAGACTATTCTACAATGCATACCCAACTAATAGATTTGGTTGACCCCCTTGTAGCTACCATCAAGCCCCACCCTATGCTCAGAGACCATCCTTTCAACACAACCTCAACCCGCCATACTCACAAGCTTCTTTTCACCATTTGCCACCATATGATCCTTATCCGCCCTAATGCCAATCCAATTACTCCCTAAAACCACCACTCTTTTACACACCATGTCCATATCCATCAAGCCAAGAATCACAAGTTCGCTTCGAAGATTCAGTAAACCAGTTCAATGCAACCCTTCATCAATTGGAGCAAGCGATAAATCAATTATCTTCCAAACGTTTGGACACTCAACAGACTCCCATGGCTTCATGTGGAGAATCTAATGAAGAATGTATTGTGAAGAAGACACAAGAAGCTCCAGTGGACAGCATTGAGCATAACTTCGTACTGGAACAATGATGAACGGATAATTTATACACTTTATGGCATTGTTTTTAGGTAGTTTTTAGTATGATCTAGTTACTTTTAGGGATGTTTTCATTAGTTTTTATGCTAAATTCACATTTCTGGACTTTACTATGAGTTTGTGTGTTTTTCTGTGATTTCAAGTAATTTCTGGCTGAAATTGAGGACCTGAGCAAAACTCTGATAAAAGGCTAACAAAGGACTGCTGATGCTGTTGGATTCTGACCTCCCTGCATTCCAGAGCTTAGACATCCAGAGCTTTCCAGCAATATATAATAGTCCATACTTTATTCGTGATTAGATGACGTAAACTGGCGCTCAACGCCAGTTCCATGCTGCATTCTGGAGTCAAACGCCAGAAACACGTCACGAACCATAGTTGAACGCCAAAAACACGATACAACTTGGCGTTCAACTCCAAAAGAAGCCTCAGCTCGTGTAACATTCAAGCTCAGCCTAAGCACACACCAAGTGGGCCCCGGAAGTGGATTTATGCATCAATTACTTACTTCTGTCAACCCTAGTAGCTAGTTTAGTATAAATAGGACTTTTTACCAATGTATTAGACATCTTTGATCTCAGTTTTATTTTATTATTCATCTTAGGAGACTATTGATCATGTTTTGGGGGGGCTGGCCATTCGGTCATGCCTGAACCTTCATCACTTATGTATTTTTAATGGTGGAGTTTCTACACACCATAGATTAAGGGTGTGGAGCTCTGCTGTACCTCAAGTTTTAATGCAATTACTACTATTTTCTATTCAATTCAGCTATTTCTATTCTAAGATATTCGTTGCACTTCAACATGATGAATGTGATGATCCATGACACTCATCATTCTCACCTATGAATGCGTGACTGACAACCACTTCCGTTCTACCTCAGACCGAGTGCATATCTCTTGGATTCCTTAATCAGAATCTTCGTGGTATAAGCTAGATTGATGGGGGCATTCATGAGAATCCGGAAAGTCTAAACCTTGTCTGTGGTATTCCGAGTAGGATTCAGGGATTGAATGACTGTGACGAGCTTCAAACTCACGATTGTTGGGTGTGATGACCAACGCAAAAGAATCAAGGGATTCTATTCCAACATGATCGAGAACCAACAGATGATTAGCCGTGCCGTGATAGAGCATTTGGACCTTTTTCACTGAGAGGATGTGATGTAGTCATTGACAACAGTGATGCCCTATATACAGCTTGCCATGGAAAGGAATAAGAAGGATTGAAGGAAGGCAGTAGGAAAGCAGAGATCCAACAGGGACAAGCATCTCCATACACTTATCTGAAATTCCCACCATTCAATTACATGAGTAACTCTATCATTATTTTCTGCTTTATTTATTATTCGAAAACTCCATAACATTTATTATCCGCCTAACTGAGATTTAAAAGATGACCATAGCTTGCTTCATACCAACAATCTCCGTGGGATCGACCCTTACTCACGTAAGGTATTACTTGGACGACCCAATGCACTTGCTGGTTAGTTGTGCGGAGTTGTGACTAAGTGTGATTCACGTTTGAGAGCGCTACCAAGTTTTTGGTGCCATTGTTGATGATTACAATTTCGTGCACCAAACAAGTAGAGGATGCTGTAACTGTAGAAGAAGAAGAGTTAGTTGAAGACTTAGGAGATGCTGAACCCCTGTAGGAAGCCAGAGTTGTAGAGAATTCCGTCTAGGACATTACAATTAATGCTAAGGAGGATAGTGCACAATCCCCAAGGTAGGTATCTTATGAGGAACTGGACGGAATGACCCAAGACTCAAGTTTTCTTGATGATGATAGTCACCACTCGAGTTCTCCTAGTAATACTCTTGCATCCGCAAGTGAATTCTTTGAGTGAATACGAAGATGATGCAGAGGTCGACTTCTCTCAACCTCCCAATTATGACTCGAGTGATGAAGAAGATATCGGTGACCTTGATCAAGACATGGTTGAAGTGGAAGAAATTTGCCAAGAAGTGGAGGAATTCACAGAAGACCACAAGGGAGTAGAGCTTGCAGAACCACCGGAACACCTATCCCACGGCCATTACCACCCAATATGAACTTCAAGTGGGTAAAATCCATGACTTTCATCTTTACTTTTCCACTTGAATATGGTTTGCTTGAGACAGATGGCCAGCTTCGATTGAAAGGATCTCAGAAGCTGTTTGGTCACTGCAGTGAGAATTCAGACTACTCACCACACGGCTGGAAAAATGTAGATCAAGACAAAGACGGGTGTAGAAGAAAAGTTTGGGATCCTGGAGTCTATTCTGACATTCAACACCACGGGAGCCTCAAAGCCTGTTGGAACTCACCTAAGGGCTTTGCGTACCTTGTTTGGGACCCCGGAGGATGCTGGCATTCCAAACACTGGTGGAGATTTCTGGACGAATTCAAGCACAAGCCACCATAGCAGGAAGCTCATCAAATGTCCAACTTAAGGAATTTAACTAAAAGTGCTAGGTGGGAGACTGATGAGCGGATAATTTATACGCTTTTTGGCATTGTTTTTAGTATGTTTTTAGTATGTTTTAGTTAGTTTTTATTATATTTTTATTAGTTTTTATTTAAAATGTCCAACCCATTTCTTCTTCCTCTTCCCTACAACCACCCCTCTCACTCTCTGTCCTTCGCCGCCACCCCTCCGACGACCACCCAGACCCCACCGCAACCCCCCTTCTCTCTTTTCCCTCTCTTTCTTCTTCTCCCCTCCGCGACCACTGATGGAGCACAGAAGTTGGTGAATTAAAAATTATTAAAATGGTTACGTTGTAAGTATAGTTCTTAACTCACCAAAAATCTGCCTATCAATTTAAAATGTGTCACAGAAAATTTAAATTAAAAATTACTGGGAGTATGAATCCCAGGTCGTCTCCCAACGAGTTGCAGAAAGTGTGCTATTTTATTAACCAGAGGTTTTCAAAGAAGTGAATTGAGTAACAGGAAAATTAAAGTTAATAGAATTGAATAATGTAAATAAAAAGCCTTGACTGTGAGTTGATCAGTTAGAATCTCTAATGTTGTTGGAATTCTCTCAGAGTAATTGATAATTAAAGATTGGTTTGTTTAATTATCCTTTACTAAGTAAGGGAAAGTCAAACAAATTGGAATGGCATGTCTGTTCACAAGTTGCAATTCAATTAATAAAAATGAGTTGGTATTAGTGAATAGAGAGCAATCCAATAATTATCCCAATTACAAATTCTCTTTCAATCCTTCCAACTCAAGAGTTCCTTTCAATCAACTCCCATCAAGTGAGGGGAACTACTCGCTCATTGTAAATAACAAATCCATAACATATGAAAAGGAATTAAAAGAAGACATGATTATTGGAATGTAAAATGGATTAAAATGAAAGGAATAATTCTCGTATTAAATAATCATAAAAATATTCAAATGACAAAATTGAACAAAGCAAAGAACATGGAAGAATAAATCCAAGTTAAGAGAACGAACTAGAATGACGAAGTCTTGATGAGGAAATAACTCTTCTCAATGTTCCAATACCAAGATCAAAATTGAAAATTAAAATTCTAAAACCTAGAGAGAAAAACCTAGAGGAGGAGTAAAACTAGATCTAAAAAACTATCCACTGTGTGGAATGAATGTTGTGTTTGTTTCTGCATATTCTTTGGCTCTAGTCTGCTGTTCCAGGCCAAAAACTGGGTCGAAATAAGGTCCAACATTGCCCCCAACGAATTCTGCAGATTATGCAGATCGCGCATGTCACGCGATCGCGTCACCCATGCGGACGCGTCACTCGCGCTTTTCCATGCCACGCATTCGCGTCGTCCATGCTACCGCGTCGCTTGAGCTTTTCCAATCCGTGCGGCCGCGTGATCCATGCGGCCGCGTCACTGCGATTTGCTCTCCTTCGCGCGGTCGCGTGAGCCATGCGACCGCGTCACTTCTCGCTGGTTATCTCCTCAAATTCTTGTGTTCCTTCCATTTTTCGCTAGCTTCCTTTCCAACCTCTAACTCATTCATGCCCTGTAAAGTCTGAAACACTCAACACACAGATCACGGCATCGAATGGGATAAAGGAGAATTAAAAGTACATAATTAAAGCCTTTAGAAAGCAGTTTTCAAACATGTAATGAATTCAGGAATGAAATCTAAATGCATGCTATTTTGATGAACAAGTGGGTAAGGATCATGATAAAACCACACTATTAAACACAATACAAACCATAAAATAGTGGTTTATCAACCTCCCCACACTTAAACATTAGCATGTCCTCATGCTTAATTGAAGGAGATAAAATGAATAAGTATGAACATGTAGAAACCCATGCAATGCAATCCTATATATATAAACAAATGCAACTATATGATTCTTGCCCACTTGATCAAAAGTAAATAAGCTCTTCAAAACAATTACAAATCAAATTCTACTAATTCTATCATTTTACAGTGACACAGATAAAAATGCAAGAAGATAGCTCATGAAAGCAGGGAACATGAAAATTCAAGCATTGAACCCTCACTGATAATGTATGTAGCTCTAATCTCTAGTGTATAGGGTAATCGCTCTATCCTTCTCTAGTCATGCTTTCTAACTTTTGTTTTTCTCCTAACCAATCAACAACAGTTAATATACCAATGCAAACATCATGAGGTCTTTTCAAGGTTGTAATGGGGCCAAGGTGAGGGTATGGATATACATTTGGTTAAGTGAGCTGATAAATTGAATCTTTAATTAAGCCAAGCTTCAACCCAACCTATATATTTTAATGTAATCTTAAAGTTCATACCTAGCTACCCAGAATTCTCTTTTCCAATCCATACTCATGTTTCAACTTATATTTTGGTTCTATCATATGTGCATTGATCTTTGAATTCTGAATTCAACATTGAGAAAATTTTGTCCCCTAATTTATTCATTTATTTATTTAGTATATATATATATATATTGAAAGATTAAAATAAATATATCTTATCAATGCACATGGATTTTCGGTTCTTGTAGTTTCACATGAGTAGGTATCCAAATTCCTATTAAATGACACATTTCTTTAACAACCTTTGTTCCCACAATTTTCCATACTTAACTAGCACACACAATTTTATCTTAAGCTAACCAAAGATTCAATTTGGGATATACAATTGTTTTTCAGCTTAAATGTTATTAATGTGGTAGAATATAGAACAGATGGGATTTAAAGGCTCAAAGTGGTTAACTATATAGATATATAGTTATAGAATAGTTATAGAACAGCTATCGAAATGAAATAGATAGAATAAAAGAATATTTTAATAATAATAAATTTATTTTGAAAATAGATTTATTTTGGCTGTTTGGCCCCATATTGTAGGGTGGATCTCGAAAGATATGAAAGATCTCCCCCCAAGCCGTACATACGACTGTCATCAAATACGGCTTTCCACAGAATAGAAGCACGTCTTGTTCATTAACATCTCTGAAATATTCCGCCATAGTTAGGGCAGTTAAACCAACTCTCATACGGGCTCCAGGCGGTTCATTCATTTGACCGTACACTAGAGCAACTTTTGATTCTCCAATAGTTTTTTCATTAATTACAAAGGTAATTGAAAAGGGTAGGCTTAATTTGGATAAGTGAGTTTAAACAAATAATGGCCTCAATCATGTGCAAGCATGCAAATATAATAAATATTGGACATATAAGATAAAACAAAATATAGATTACAATCATAGAGAAGTAAACACACAAGAATAAAATAATTATGGTTAAATAATGTAACCATATATAAAGGCTCAAATCTTTCATAGGTTGTGTGTTCTTTAGCTCAAACATCATGTTCCAAATACAACTCAAGCAAATTTATCATAAAAAATTTTTTGAAAAATTAGTGAAATTTTTGTTCCAAAGATAGAGTCTTAGAAGAAACTTATTGTCTTTTCAATTAAGTAGAACATGCATGCAACTATCCTAACCTATGCAATTTATTCTATTCTATAAAAGAAAGAAAATCTAACTAAAATATCCTAATTATTGGAGCTAGAGAAGAGAAATTACCTCCAGAAGTCAGGTATTGACCGACCTCCCCACACTTAAGGCTTTGCACCGTCCTCGGTGCCATTTGTCAGGAACAGGGGTGGGCTGGTAGCAGTATCTCCACAATCGGGACCGTCATGGCTCCCTGTGCTAGTGAAAGAAGTGGATTTCGGGGTGTCGGAGTCTTTTCACTCTCCTCTAAGTAGCTCCTTGAGGTATTTGAATCGTCGGTTATTGCGGCGCTATCTCAATTTAGCTTTGTGTTCTTGCCGATCCAACCGTTTGATTATCTGCTGGAGCAGTTCATCTGTTGTAGATGCTTGTCGTGTTGAAGAAGGATCATCTTCAACTGGAGCAGTAGGGAGGCTTGTAGTGGCTGCTTGAAGTCTGAGGTATTTCCCATTAGGGACATACTGATCATCCCGTGGAAGCACGGCTTTAGTGTACCCAGCTCTGTAGGCGACTCCAGCTACTGAGACAAGATCGGAAACCAAGGCGGGAAAAGGTAAATTGCCCGCAATTTGTACGTGTCCCATAGCATTCCGGATATGGCTTGAGAGATTCCAAGGTTGGTCTATAAGGATGCACCATAGTAGAACAGCCATGTCCGCGATGAAGGAGGACTCGTGAGTGCTCGGAAGACGTAATGGGACATGATCTGTACCCATACGCGAGCCTCCAAGGTAAGTGCTGAAGCCAAGATTCCCTTAGGGCGGGTACGGTGGTATCCGTAGATCCAACGGCTGCCAGGTAGTGCGATAACTCCGAGAACAGAGTCCCAGTCAAATTGGTACCTCTGGCGCTTAAGTGTGGCTTCTTGGAAGGCGTCCATTCCTTCTGGAATAGGGGGAAGACTTAGAGCTTGCTGAATGGCTTCTTCCATAATGGGGACTTGCTTCTACCAGACATAAACAGACTGTAGGGTTGGCATGTAGAAGTTGGAGTAGAACTCAACTACCCAAGAAAGATTGACCTGCCTTGGCTGTCTCCGTAGGAAACCCCATTGTCTTCGTTCAATTTGCGGCTCAACAAAGGAAGCAATATTGGACGGGAGGATAAGAAGGTATTCATTGTTATAGTTCCTTTCTGCTAGGATAGGGAACATCTGCTCACAGTAGCGATTGGAAAATCGCGCAGTGTCCTTTTCTGGAAAGGCTTTCTCCTTTTCATCAACTTTTATTATCCTCTTAACTCTTTTTGTTGAGGGCTTGACTGCGGTTGAAGGAAGCTGTGCCACTAATGCTCTTTTAGTTCCTCTTCTTGCTGGGGGTTTAGGATTTGCTTTCTCCTTTCCTTTCTTGGTAACCATCCTAAAAAAGGGAGGAGAAAGTAAATTAAATTCAAATAGATATACAGCAAGGAAGAGAACAGAAGATTGGTGATGGATGTACAAAAGAATGTAAATGACTTTAACACATGCTCTCGAGTACATGTGAAAAGCCATTAATGAAAAGTAGGAAGTGCATTGAAACATAAGTGGATGCAAGGTGTTTATTGGCATGCTGGAAAAGGGCATGAGTAGCATGGACCAAGCATCAGTTGTAACAAGCCAAAATTATTTGTATTGACAATTAAATTCAAGTAAAACAATAGCAAAGAGAATTTGTGAAAAGCAAGCATTGAATGGTAGAGTAAAGTAATGTAGAAAAGTGCATAATGTTATATGGGCTTTTTCACAAACACATGGCATGCATGGTACATAAGATATAAAAAGTATGAAAGTGAACATGCAAGCAATCCCTTAAAAAATAAGAATAATAATTGTCAAACAATTTGTAACAATTCACAAGCATATAATGAGGAATAATGACTCAAATAAATTTCTAACACTATGTAAAAAGGAAAAGAAGAAAAAAAAGAAAATAAGAATAATGAAAAGAAGAAGAAAAGAAAAAGAAAATAACTTATAAAATAATAAGAATGATAGAAAATTGAAGAGGGAAGAAGAAAATAGAACCTTAGGAATGGAGGTGAGAGAGAGAAAGTGAAAGGTGAGATAGGAAGAAGAAGGGAAAAGGAAGAAATAAGGAGGGAGAAGAAAAATTAGGATTTGCAGGAGAGAAAGATAAGATATATGGCAATTTTAGGGTGAGCTGTACGGCGCATGCGACGCGGCCGCGTGGGGCAAACGTTAAGTATGGGCACGCGATCGCGCCAGTCACGCGGTCGCGTGACCCATGTTATGCTTCTGGCGCGAGTGCAGCCTCGCGCCAGCAAAACTCTCTGTTCAAATTAATTAATTTGCCAAAATTTGGGTGACACGATGGCGTGGGGCACGCGATCGCGTGAGTGTGCTGCAGAAGATGGAGGACGCGGTCGCGTGATAAGGATTGTGCTTTCAGCACCAATCTAACAACACTCTCACACAATATTTCATTGTGCACCCTTTTACGTCGAAAACCCAGGGCACGCGGCCGCGTGGGGCACGCGGTCGCGTGGAGGCCATACTTCCCATTCGATGCGGACGCGACAGAGACGCAGTCGCGTGGGTCGATATGTGCTATTAGCACGCCTCCAACCACGCTCCAGCGTGACTCTCTGTTCACTTTTATTTTCCTTTCTCTCCAAGCGACGCGGACGCGTCGCTGATGCGATCGCATTGCGTAGCGAATATATATTTTTTTAAAACATGTAAAGGAAAATGCACGAAAATACTAATAAAAAGAACAGTTATTGAATAGGAAAAACTAAAAATAAGGAAAAGAACGATCATACCATGGTGGGTTGTCTCTGGTGGACGAAATTGTGATCACTATTCTTTGATTTGCATTCATTGTAAAATTATGGAATTTAGAAATTGGCATGAGTGGACACAACTTCGTTCAACTAACCAGCAAGTGTACTGGGTCGTCCAAGTAATAAACCTTACGCGAGTAAGGGTCGATCCCACAGAGATTGTTGGTATGAAGCAAGCTATGGTCACCTTGTAAATCTCAGTTAGGCAGATTAAATTGGTTTTTGGGTTTTTGAAAATAGAAATAAGAAAATAAATTATAAAAAAGGGATAGGATACTTATGCAGATTCATTGGTGGGAATTTCAAATAAGCGAATGGAGATACTATATGCTCAAGGACGCCTGCTATTCTCCTGCTTCAACTCAATCCTTCTTACTCCTTTCCATGGCAAGCTGTGTATAGGGGTTCACCATCAGCGGTGGCTACTTTCAATCCTCTCGGGAAGATGATCCTATGCGGCTGTCACTCGCACGGCTAATCGTCTGGAGGCATCACCCATGGTTGATGGTTACATCCCATCCTCGCAGTGAAAACTATGCTTACGCACTCTGTCACAGTACGACTAATCACTGGTTGGTTCCTGTGCCTACTGGAATAGAATCCCTTGATTCTTTTGCGTCTGTCACTAACGCCCAGCACTTGCAAGTTTGAAGCACGTCACAGTCATTCATTCCCGGAATCCTACTCGGAATACCACAGACAAGGTGAGACTTTCCGAATCCTCATAAATGCCGCCATCTATCTAGCTTATACCACAAAGATTCTGTTGGGGAATCTAAGAGATAC
>NC_029773.3:41748840-41749821 GCF_000817695.3 Arachis duranensis | reverse complement strand
AATGTCCTTAAGCTCTTCTATGTCCCTTCCTTGCCTTTGTTGCTCCTCCCTCATTGCTCTTTGATCTTCTCTTATTTCTTGGAGAATGATGGAGTGCTCATGATGTTCCACCCTTAATTGTTCAACATTATGGCTCAAATCTTCTAAAGAGGTATTGAGTTGCTCCCAATAGTTGTTGGGAGGAAAGTGCATTCCTTGAGGCATCTCAGGAATTGGTTGATGATGAGCTTCCTCATGCACATCTTGAGGGCCATGAGGAGCTTCTCTTGCTTGCTCCATCCTTCTCTTGGTGATGGGCTTGTCTTCTTCAATGGGGGTATCTCCTTCTATGATGACTCCAGCTGAGTAACATAGATGGCATATAAGGTGAGGGAAAGCTAGCCGTGCCATAGGTGAGGACTTGTCGGCTATTTTATAGAGTTCATTGGAGATGACCTCATGAACTTCTACTTCCTCTCCAATCATGATGCTATGGATCATGATGGCCCGATCCACAGTAACTTCAGATCGGTTGCTAGTAGGAACAATGGATCTTTGGATGAACTCCAACCATCCTCTAGCTACAGGCTTGAGGTCCAGTCTTCTTAGTTGGACTGGCTTGCCTTTGGAGTCTATTCTCCATTGGGCTCCTTCCACACATATGTCCGTAAGGACTTGGTCCAACCTTTGATTAAAGTTGACCCTTCTAGTGAAGGGGCGTTCATCTCCTTGCATCATAGGCAAGTGAAACGCCAACCTCACATTTTCCGGACTAAAATCTAAGTATTTCCCCCGAACCATTGTGATATAGTTCTTTGGACTCGGGTTCATACTTTGATCATGGTTCCTAGTGATCCATGCATTGGCATAGAACTCTTGAACCATCAATATTCCGACTTGTTGCATGGGGTTGGTTATGACTTCCCACCCTCTTCTTTGGATCTCATGTCGGATTTCCGGATACTCATTCTTTTTGAGCTTGAAAGGGACCTCGGGGATCAC
>NC_029773.3:41745960-41746155 GCF_000817695.3 Arachis duranensis | reverse complement strand
CTCAGAGGTGTACATGAACTGGTTGTTTGCAACCATGTCAATGAGTTCTTGAGCCTCTTCAGGCGTTTTCTTCAGGTGAATGGAGCCACCTGCAGAATGGTCCAATGACATTTTCGAAAATTCAGAGAGACCATAATAGAATATATCTAATAGGGTCCATTCTGAAAACATGTCAGATGGACATCTTTTGGTCAA
>NC_029773.3:41745327-41745730 GCF_000817695.3 Arachis duranensis | reverse complement strand
AAGGGAAAAGCATGAGTCTGTAGACTTCAGGATCAACTCCATTCGTCTTTACAGTCTCACAGATCTGCAAGAACTCAGTTATAAACTGATAAGGATCCTCAGATGGAAGTCCATAAAACTTGCAGTTTTGTTGCATTAATGCAACTAGTTGAGGCTTAAGCTCAAAGCTATTGGCTCCAATGGCAGGAATGGAGATGCTTCTTCCATCAAACTTGGATGTTGGCTTTGTGAAGTCACCAAGCATTCTCCTTGCATTATTATTATTATTATTTTTGGCTGCCATCTCCTTCTCTTGTTCGAAAATTTCTGAAAGGTTACCTTTAGAATAATTTAATTTAGCTTCTCTTAATTTCCTCTTCAGAGTCCTTTCAGGTTCAGGATCAATTTCAACAAGAGTGCCTTT
>NC_029773.3:41744587-41745169 GCF_000817695.3 Arachis duranensis | reverse complement strand
TGGATTCGGATTTTTGGATGAAGAGAGGTGAAGAGAAGTGTTAGTAATTAAATAATTAAATAGAAGAAGAAAAGAGAGGGAGAAATTCAAAAATGATTTTTGAAAAAGAGGTTAATAATTTTCGAAAATCAAAGACAAAATATAATTAAAATTAAAATTTAAAACAAAAAGAATTTTTGAAAAAGAGAGGGAGGTATTTTTGAAATTTAGAGAGGGAAAAGTAGTTAGGTAGTTTTGAAAAAGATAAGAAACAAACAAAAAGTTAGTTAGTTGATTGAAAAAGATTTGGAATCAAATTTTTAAAAAAGATAAGAGGATAAGAAGTTAGATAAGATATTTTGAAATCAAATTTTGAAAAAGATAAAATTTTTGAAAAAGATAAGATAAAAGATAAAAAAGATTTAATTCAAAAATTTGAAATTACTTACTTCACTAACAAGAAACTACAAGATAAGATTCTAGAACTTAAAGATTGAACCTTTCTTAACAAGAAAGTAACAAACTTCAAATTTTTGAACCAATCACATTAATTGTTAGCTAATTTTTGAAAATATGATATAAAGATAAGAAAAAGATTTTGAA
>NC_029773.3:41731833-41743092 GCF_000817695.3 Arachis duranensis | reverse complement strand
ATCTATGGTGTGCAGAAACTCCACCGTTGAAAATACATAAGCAAAGGGTTCAGGCATGGCCGAATGGCCAGCCCCCCTAACGTGATCAATGATCTCCTAAGATGAAGAATAAAACAAAACTGAGACCAAAGATGAAACGTGGTCAAAAGACATCTAAAACAATAGATAAATGTTCTATTTATACTTAGACTAGCTCCTAGGGTTTACATGAGTAAGTAATTGATGCATAAATCCACTTCCGGGGCCCACTTGGTGTATGTTTGGGCTGAGCTTGATCAATCTACGAGCTAAGGCTTCTCTTGGAGTTGAACTCCAAGTTATAACGTGTTTTGGGCGTTCAACTCCGGATCATGACGTTTTTCTGGCGTTTAACTCCAGACAGCAGCATGAACTTGGCGTTCAATGCCAAGTTACGTCGTCATTCTTCGAATAAAGTATGGACTATTATATATTGCTGGAAAGCTCTAGATGTCTACTTTCCAACGCCGTTAAGAGCGCGCCAATTGGAGTTCTGTAGCTCCAGAAAATCCATTTCGAGTGCAGGGAGGTCAGATTCCAACAGCATCAGCAGTCCTTTTGTCAGCCTTCTTCAGAGTTTTGCTCAAGTCCCTCAATTTCAGCCAGAATTTACCTGAAATCACAGAAAAACACACAAACTCATAGTAAAGTCCAGAAATGTGAATTTAACATAAAAACTAGTGAAAACATCCCTAAAAGTAGCTTAAACTTACTAAAAACTACCTAAAAACAATGCCAAAAAGCGTATAAATTATCCGCTCATCAGTCTCCCACCTAGCACTTTGCTTTAACGTCCTTAAGTTGGACGCTCCACTAGCTCAGTCTTCTGCTATGTCGGGATCTTCCAAGAGAAAGATCTCAAACTCCTTGTTTCTCTGCCTCTTCTCGCCATGGTATAGCTTCAGGCGTTGTCCATTAACTTTAATGAGTTCAGAGCTTGAAGGATGGCTTAGGTGATAGACTCCGTATGGTTCTGCCTTCTTTACTCTATATGGACCTTCCCATCTTGATCTCAACTTACCTGGCATGAGCTTTAGTCGAGATTTGTAAAGGAGGACTAAATCTCCAGGTTGGAACTCTTTCTTCTTGATGTTTTGATCATGTATAGCCTTCATCTTCTCCTTGTATATTCTTGAGTTCTCATAGGCTTCTAGGCGAAGGCTCTCCAATTCTTGCAGTTGCAACTTTCTTTCAGCTCCAGCTCTATCAATTCCCATGTTGCACTCCTTAACTGCCCAAAAGGCTCTGTGTTCTACTTCAACTGGGAGATGACAAGCTTTTCCATAAACCAAGCGAAAAGGACTCATCCCAATGGGTGTCTTATATGCTGTTCTATATGCCCAAAGTGCATCTTGTAGCCTGGTGCTCCAGTCTTTTCTATGAGGCTTTACTATCTTTTGTAAGATACGCTTGATTTCTCTGTTTGACACCTCGGCTTGCCCATTAGTTTGGGGATGGTAAGCTGTTGCGACTTTATGGATTATCCCATGCTTTTTCATTAATCCTGTTAGTCTCCTGTTACAAAAATGGGTGCCTTGATCGCTCACGATTGATCGTGGTGATCCAAAGTGACATATAATATGGTTTCTCACAAAGGAAACAACAGTGTTAGCATCATCAGTACGGGTAGGAATTGCTTCTACCCATTTGGAAACATAATCCACAGCTAACAATATATAAAAATAACCATTAGAATTTGGAAATGGATCCATGAAGTCAATGCCCCAAACATCAAAAATTTCACAAAAAAAGCATAATTTGTTGAGGCATCTCATCCCTCCTGGATATATTACCAAATTTCTGGCATGGGAGATAGGATTTACAAAATTCGGCAGCGTCCCTAAAAAGAGTAGGCCACCAGAATCCACAGTCTAAGATCTTTCTAGCTGTTCTTTGAGGACCAAAACGTCCTCCACTCTTAGATGAGTGACAGGCCTCTAAGATAGACTGGAATTCTGATTGAGGCACACATCGTCTAATTACTTGGTTAGCGCCACATCTCCATAAATATGGGTCATCCCATATATAATATTTGGACTCGCTTTTCAGCTTGTCTCTTTGATACTTAGAAAAATTTGGAGGAAATGTGCGGCTAACCAAATAATTAGCAACAGGTGCATACCAAGGGGCTAGCGTAGATACTGCTTGTAGGTTATCAAATGGAAAATTGTCATCTAAAGGAATAGAATCATCCTTAATATGCTCAAGGCGACTCAAATGGTCTGCCACTAAATTTTGATTACCACTTCTATCCTTTATTTCTAAATCAACTTCTTGTAACAACAGTATCCAACGTATAAGTCTTGGTTTGGATTCCTTTTTAGCTAATAGATACTTTAAAGCTGCGTGGTCCGAATACACTACTACTCTAGTACCAAGTAGATAAGCTCGGAATTTATCCAGAGCAAAAACAATAGCAAGAAGCTCGTTCTCAGTAGTAGTATAATTGGACTGTGCAGTGTCTAAAGTCTTAGACGCATACGCAATAACAAAAGGATCCTTACCTTCATGCTGAGCCAGCGCTACTCCTACTGCATGGTTGGAAGCATCGCACATGATTTCAAACGGCTAGCTCCAGTCTAGTCCTCTCACAATTGGAGCTTGAGTCAGAGCAGTCTTCAGCTTATCAAACGCTTGTTTGCAATCATCACTGAACTCGAACTCAATATCCTTCTGCAGTAATCTGGATAAGGGAAGTGGTACCTTACTAAAGTCGTTGATAAATCTCCTGTAAAAACCTGTATGGCCAAGGAACGAACGGACTTCCCTCACAGAAGAGGGGTATGGTAAACTAGAAATAACATTCACTTTTGCTGAGTCTACAGAAATACCATTATTAGATATCACATGGCCTAATACAATCTCTTGTTTTACCATAAAGTGACATTTTTCAAAATTTAATACAAGGTTTGTATTAACACATCTATCTAATACTCTAGATAATCCATCTAAGCAAACGCTAAAAGAATCACCATAAACGCTAAAATCGTCCATAAAAACTTCCATACAATCCTCAATAAGGTCAGAGAAAAGACTCATCATGCACCTTTGGAAGGTAGATGGTGCATTGCACAAGACAAAGGGCATTCTCTTATAAGCATACGTTCCGAAAGGACATGTAAAAGTGGTATTTTCCTGATCCTCAGGGGCTATATGAATCTGGAAATAACCTGTGTAACCATCTAAAAAGCAATAATGTGATTTACCTGACAGGCGATCCAGCATTTGATCAATGAATGGAAGTGGGTAGTGATCCTTACGGGTAGCTTGGTTGAGACGCCTGTAATCAATGCAGACTCTCCAAGCATTCTGAACTCTAGTTGCTATGAGCTCTCCATGCTCATTCTTCACTGTAGTGACTCCAGACTTCTTGGGCACCACTTGTACTGGGCTTACCCATTCACTGTCTGAAATGGGATATATGATACCTGCTTCCAATAGTCTGGTCACTTCTTTTTTGACGACTTCCAAGATGGTGGGATTCAATCTTCTTTGGGGTTGACGGACAGGTCTTGCTTCCTCTTCTAAAAATATTTTGTGCTCACATACTTGAGGGTTGATTCCTACTATGTCTGCCAAACTCCACCCAATTGCCCTCTTATGCTTCCTCAGCACATCAAGTAACTGCTCTTCTTATTGAGAAGTAAGTTCTCTTGCAATAATAGCTGGAAACTTCTGCTCATCTCTAAGATAAGCATATTTGAGATGGGGAAGGAGGGGTTTCAATTCTAACTTCTGTTCATGGGCAGGCTCTGGAGTATCTGAAGCTTGTGAAAATGATGAAGTGCCCACATTGTCAGTTAAGAGGGTCCCCACACTTGGACCTTGTCCAGTGTGCCTCTCTTCTAACTCTTCCTTGTGAACTTCAGCTACACTTTCATCTATGACATCACACTGGAAGATAGAGTGATCTTCTAGAGGGTTATTAATAACTCCATTCAGATCAAAGATCACAAGGATGGGGTTTGAATACTCGGTTAAACCGAGTATTAATAACTCCATTGCAGATGCTGTTGGATTCTGACCTCCTTGCACTCGAAGTGGATTTTCTGGAGCTACAGAAGCCCAATTAGCGCGCTCTCAATTTCGTTGGAAAGTAGACATCCAGGGCTTTCCAGCAATATATAATAGTCCATACTTTGCTCAAGATTTGATGGCCCAAATCGGCGTTCCAAATCAGCTCAAGAATTCCCAGCGTTTAACGCCGAAACTGGCACAAAAGCTGGAGTTAAACGCCCAAACTGGCACAATAGCTGGCGTTTAACTCCAAGAAAAGTCTCTACACATGAAAGTTTCAATGCTCAGCCCAAGCACACATCAAGTGGGCCCGAAAGTGGATTTTTACGTTATTTACTCATTTTTGTAAACCCTAAGCTACTAGTTCTCTATAAATAGGAACTTTTGCTATTGTATTTTCATCTTGATCTTTCAATCTTCGGATCATCTTTTGATCATGTTTTTATGATTGAACCCTCTTTGGGAGGCTGGCTATTCGGCCATGCCTAGACCTTGTTCTTATGTATTTTCAACGGTGGAGTTTCTACACACCATAGATTAAGGTGTGGAGCTCTGCTGTACCTCGAGTATCAATGCAATTACTACTATTTTCCATTCAATTCAGCTTATTCTTGTTCTAAGATATTCATTCGCACCCAAGAACTTGATGAATGTGATGATTATGTGACGCTCATCATCATTCTCACTTATGAACGCGTGCCTGACAACCACTTCCATTCTACATGCAAACAAGGCTTGAGTGGATATCTCTTGGATTCCTTAATCAGAATCTTCGTGGTATAAGCTAGAATCCATTGGCGGCCATTCTTGAGAATTCGAAAGGTCTAAACCTTGTCTGTGGTATTCTGAGTAGGATTCAGGGATTGAATGACTGTGACGAGCTTCAAACTTGCGATTGTGGGGCGTTAATGACAGACGCAAAAGAATCACTAGATTTTATTCCGACATGATCGAGAACCGACAGATGAATAGCCATGCTATGACAGAGCGCGTTGAACATTTTGACTGAGAGGACAGGACTGTAGCCATTGACAATGGTGATGCCAAACATACAGCTTGCCATGGAAAGGAGTAAGAAGGATTGGATGAAGACAGTAGGAAAGCAGAGATTGTGATAAGGTTTATTACTTGGATGACCCAGCGCACTTGCTGGTTAGTTGTGCGAAGTTGTGATAAAGAGTTGAGATTGCAATTGAGCGTACCATGTTGATGGCGCCATTGATGATCACAATTTCGTGTACCAAGTTTTTGGCGCCGTTGCCGGGGATTGTTCGAGTTTGGACAACTGACGGTTCATCTTGTTGCTTAGATTAGGTATTTTTCTTCGGGATTTTTAAGAATGAATTAGGTATTTTTCTTCAGAATTTTTAAGAATGAATTCTAGAGTTTCAAGGTGATATTCTTATCATCATCAAAGCTGATTGATTTTCATCAATTTAGCTCTTGAATGTAATGTCCTACTGAATCTTGGCTAGCCATGTCTAATTTCTTTAGACTAAAGCTTTAGACTAACATTGCATGATTCCTGGAATTTTTATTAAAAATTTTGAATCTCTTTATTTTCTCTTCCATATAATTTTCGAAAACCAAAAAAATTATAAAATCTTAAAATCAAAAATATTTTTATGTTTCTTGTTTGAGTCTAGTGTCTAATTTTAAGTTTGGTGTCAATTGCATGTCTTTATTCCTCTAATTTTCGAAAATTACATGCATTATGTTCTTCATTGATCTTCAAGTTGTTCTTGATGATTTACTTGATCTGATCTTTAAATTCTCTTGTCTTGAGTGTTTTGTTGTTTCTCATAGGCATTCTCAATTTGTTAGTGTCAATAGTATACAAACTTCTAAGTTTGGTGTCTTGCATGCATTCTTTATTTGATCTTAATGGCATTTTGATTATTCCTCATCATTAAAAATTCAAATTTTTTTTTTAAATTGTGTCTTTTCAAGTCAATAATACAGAGAATTGAAGATTCAGAACATGCAGTAGAGAAATTACACAGAAAAAGCTGGGCGTTCAAAATGCCCGGTGAGAAAGGAAAACTGGCGTTTAAATGCCAGCCAGGGTACCTAGCTGGGCGTTTAACGCCCAAAAAGGTAGAGTTTTGGGCGTTAAATGCCAGAATGGATACCATTCTGGGCATTTAACGCCAGGATGGCACAAGAGGGAAGATTTTGTTTTTAATTCAGATTTTTTTTTCAAGTTTCCATAATTTTTCAAAATCAAATCTTTTTCAAATCATATTATTTCAATCATATATTTTCAAAATCAATTTCTTTCCATTTTCAAAAATACTTGCTAACAATTAATGATTTGATTCAAACATTTCAAGTATGTTGCCTTTTCTGTTGAGAAAGGTTTAATGTCTGAATCATATCTTTTAAATTTCTTGTTAGCCAACTCATTAATTTTAAAAATCATATCTTTTTAAATTGTTTTTCAATCATATCTTTTCAATCATATCTCTTTAAAACCATAACTTTTCAATCATATATTCTTAATCACATCTTTTTCAAAATAGTTTTCAATCATATCCTTTTGATTTCTAATTTCAAAATCTTTTTCAAAATCACTTTATTTCTTTCCCAACTTTAATTTTCGAAAATCATCAATCAAATTTTCAAAATTTCTTTTAATTATTTTAAAATCTTTTACTTTAATTTCAAAAATTCTTCCCCTCTTCTCACATCCTTCTATTTATGGACTAACACTCTTCCTCAATGCACAATTTGAACTCTATCCCTCTTGATAAGTTCGAATTCTTCTACCTCCTCCTTCTATTCTTCTTTTTCTCTGACACCTCAAGGAATCTCTATCCTGTGACATAGAGGATTCCATACTTTCTTGTTCTCTTCTCTTTCATATGAGCAGGAGCAAGGACAAAAGCATTCTTGTTGAGGCTGATCCTGAACCTGAAAGGACCTTAAAGCAGAAGCAAAGATAAGCTAAAGTACTACTCTCTGGAGAGGACCTAACAGAAATCTTCAAACAAGAAGAAGACATGGCAGCCGAAAACAACAACAATGCCAACAATTCAAGGAAAGTGCTTGGTGACTTTATTGCACCTACTCCCGACTTCTATGGGAGAAGTATCTCTATCCCTATCATTGGAGCAAACAACTTTAAGCTTAAGCCTCAATTAGTTTCTCTAATGCAACAGAATTGCAAGACCAATGGGGTTGACCCTGAGGTCTACAGACTTATGCTATTCCCTTATGCTGTAAGAGACAGAGCTAGGATATGGTTGGACTCACAACCTAAAGAAAGCCTAAACTCTTGGGAAAAGCTAGTCAATGCCTTCTTGGCAAAGTTCTTTCCACCTTAAAAATTTAGTAAGCTTAGAGTGGAAGTCCAAACCTTCAGATAGAAGGAAGGTGAATCCCTCTATGAAGCTTGGGAAAGATACAAAAATTGATCAGAAAGTGTCCTTCTGACATGCTTTCTGAATGGAGTATCATAGGTATCTTCTATGATGGTCTGTCTGAACTGTCCAAGATGTCATTGGATAGCTCTGCTGGAGGATCTCTTCATCTGAAGAAGGCGCCTACAGAAGCTCAAGAACTCATTGAAATGGTTGCAAATAACCAATTCATGTACACTTCTGAAAGGAATCCTGTGCACAATGGGACAAATCAGAAGAAAGGAGTTATTGAAATTGATACTCTGAATGTCATATTGGCTCAGAACAAAATATTGACTCAGCAAGTCAATATGATTTCTCAAAGTCTGTCTGGAATGCAAGCTGCACCAGACAGTACTAAGGATGCTTCATCTGAAGAAGAAGCTTATGATCCTAAGAACCCTTCAATGGAAGAGGTGAATTACATGGGAGAACCATATGGAAACACCTATAATCCTTCATGGAGAAATCATCCAAATCTCTCATGGAAGGATCAACAGAGACCTCAACAAGGTTTCAACAACCATAATGGTAGAAGAAATAGGTTTAGCAATGGCAAGCCTTTTCCATCATCTTCTCAGCAACAGACAGAGAATTCTAAGCAGAGCCAACCTGACTTAGCAACCATGGTCTCTGATCTAATCAAAACCACTCAAAGTTTCATGACTGAAACAAGGTCCTCCATTAGAAACTTGGAGGCACAAGTGGGTCAGCTGGGTAAGAAACTTACTGAACTCCCTCCTATTACTCTTCCAAGCAATACAAAAGAGAATCCAAAAGGATAGTGTAAGGCCATTAACATGGCCGAATTTGGAGAGGAGGAAGAGGCAGTGATCGCCACTGAGGAAGACCTCAATGGACGTCCACTGGCCTCCAATGAGTTCCCTAATGAGGAACCATAAGAATTTGAGACTCACACTGAGACCATAGAGATTTCATTGGATTTACTTCTGCCATTCATGAGCTCTGATGAGTATTCTTCCTCTGAAGAGGATGAAGATGTCACTGAAGAGCAAGTTGCTAAGTACCTTGGAGCAATCATGAAGCTAAATGACAAGTTATTTAGTAATGAGACTTGGAAGGATGAACCCCTTTTGTTCACCAAAGAACTGGATGACTTGACTAGGCAGAGATTACCTCAAAAGAGACAAGACCCTGGGAAGTTCTTAATACCTTGTACATTAGGCACCATGACCTTCGAGAAGGCTCTGTGTGACCTAGGGTCAAGCATAAACCTCATGCCTCTCTCTGTAATGAAGAAACTAGGGATCTTTGAGGTACAAGCTGTAAGAATCTCACTAGAGATGCTAGACAATTCAAGAAAACAAGCTTATAGACTTGTAGAGGATGTTCTGGTAAAAGTTGAAAACCATTACATCCCTGCTGATTTCATAGTCCTAGAGACTGGGAAGTGCATGGATGAATCCATCATCCTTGGCAGACCCTTCCTAGCCACAGCAAAGGCTGTGATTGATGTTGACAGAGGAGAATTGATCATTCAAGTGAATGAAGAATCCTTTGTGTTTAAGGCTCAAGGATATCCCTCTGTAACCATGGAGAGGAAGCATGAAGAGCTTCTCTCAAAATAGAGTCAAACAGAGCCCCCACAGTCAAACTTTAAGTTTAGTGTTGGGAGGCCACAACCAAATTCTAAGTTTGGTGTTGAACACCCACATTCAAACTCTAAGTTTGGTGTTGGGAGGTTCCAACATTACTCTGAACATCTATGAGGCTCCATGAGAGCCCACTGTCAAGCTACTGACATTAAAGAAGCACTTGTTGGAAGGTAACTCAATGTTATATTTATCTATTTTTCATTGTTATTTTATATCTTCTATAGGTTGATGATCATGTGAAGTCACAAAAACAATTGAAAAAGCAAAAATAGAATAAAAAACAGAAAGAAAAATAGCACACCCTGGAGGAAAAGCTTGCTGGTGTTTAAACGCCAGTAAGGGTAGCAAATGGGCATTTAACGCCCAGTCTGGCACCATTCTGGGCGTTTAACGCCAGAAAGGGGCACCAGACTGGCGTTTAATGCCAGAAAAGGGCAGCAGCCCGGCGTTTAACGCCAAAATTGGCAGAAAGGGCATTTTTGCACGCCACTTGGTGCAGGGATGAGCTATCCTTGGCACCTCAGGATCTGTGGACCCCACAGGATCCCCACCTACCCCACCACTCTCTCTCTTCTTCACCCATTCACCAATTACCTCAATACCTCTTCCCCAAAAATCCCTCACCTATCAAATCCCACCATTCTCTTCACCACTCACATCCATCCTTCATAAAACACCACCTACCCCACCATCCAAATTCAAACCACTTTCCCTCCCAAACCCACCCACAATGGCCGAACCTTACCCCTCTCTCCACCCCTATATAAACCCTTTTTCACTCCTTCATTTTCACACAACCTAAACACTACTTCTCCCCCTCAGCCGAACCACAAAGGCCCCTCCAACTCCTCAATTTTCTTCTTCTTCTACTCCTTTCTTTCTTCTTTTGCTCGAGGACGAGCAAACCTTCTAAGTTTGGTGTGGTAAAAGAGTTGCTTTTTGTTTTTCCATAATCATTTATGGCACCTAAGGCCGAAGAAACCTCTAGAAAGAGGAAAGGGAAGGCAAAAGCTTCCACCTCCGAGTCATGGGAGATGGAGAGATTCATCTCAAGGGTACATCAAGACCACTTCTATGAAGTTGTGGCCATGAAGAAGGTGATCCCCTAGGTCCCTTTCAAACTCAAAAAGAGTGAATATCCGGAGATCCGACATGAGATCCAAATAAGAGGTTGGGAAGTTCTTACCAACCCCATTCAACAAGTCGGAATCTTAATGGTTCAAGAGTTCTATGCCAATGCATAGATCACCAAGAACCATGATCAAAGTGTGAACCCGGACCCAAAGAATTGGCTTACAATGGTTCGGGGGAAATGCTTAGATTTTAGTACGGAAAATGTAAGGTTGGCATTCAACTTGCCCATGATGCAAGGAAATGAACACCCCTACACTAGAAGGGTCAACTTTGATCAAAGGTTGGACCAAGTCCTCAAAGACATTTATGAAGAGGGCGCTCAATGGAAGAGAGATTCAAGAGGGAAGCCAGTTCAACTGAGAAGGCATGACCTCAAGCCCATGGCTAGGGGATGGTTGGAGTTTATCCAACGCTTAATCATTCCCACTAACAACCGGTCCGAAGCTACTATAGACCGGGCTATCATGATTCATAGCATCATGATTGGAGAGGAAGTAGAAGTTCATGAGGTTATATCCAAGAACTTTATAAGGTGGCAGACAAGTCCTCTACCTTGGTAAGGTTAGCCTTCCCTCATCTCATTTGTCACCTCTGTAATTCAGTTGGAATTAACATAGAGGGAGACATCCTCATTGATGAGGACAAGCCCATCACTAAGAAGAGGATGGAGCAAACAAGAGATCCCACTCATGGACATGAGGAAATTCCTCATCATGAAATCCCTGAGATGCCTCAAGAGATGCACTTTCCTCCACAAAACTATTGGGAGCAAATCAACACCTCCCTAGGAAAATTGAGTTCCAACATGGGACAACTAAGGATGGAGCATCAAGAACATTCCATCCTCCTCCATGAAATTAGAGAAGATCAAAGAATCATGAGAGAGGAGCAACAAAGGAAAGGAAGAGACATTGAGGAGCTCAAGCACTCCATAAGATCTTTAAGAGGAAGAACTAGTCGCCATCACTAAGGTGGACCCGTTCTTTAATCTCCTTGTTCTTTATTTTTCTGTTTTTCGAAAATTATGCTTTATGTTTTATTTATGTTTGTGTCTTATGATCATTAGTGTCTTA
>NC_029773.3:41688648-41731669 GCF_000817695.3 Arachis duranensis | reverse complement strand
CAATACTTTTGATTTCTGAATGTATGCTTGAACAGTGCATATGTCTTTTGAATTTGTTGTTCATGAATGTTAAAATTGTTGGCTCTTGAAAGAATGATGAAAAAGGAGACATGTTACTGAGGATCTGAAAAATCATAAAAATGATTCTTGAAGCAAGAAAAAGCAGTGAATTCAAAAAAAAAAGAGAGCAAGTAGAAAAAGCCAATAGCCCTTTAAAAGGCAAGGATAATAAAAAGTATCCAAGGCTTTGAGCATCAGTGGATAGGAGGGCCTACAGGAATAACATCCTGGCCTAAGCGGCTAACCCAAGCTGTCCCTAACCATGTGCTTGTGGCGTGAAGGTGTCAAGTGAAAACTTGAGACTAAGCGGTTAAAGTCATGATCCAAAGCAAAAAAGAGTGTGCTTAAGAACCCTGGATACCTCTAATTGGGGACTCTAGCAAAGCTGAGTCACAATCTGAAAAGGTTCACCCAGTTATGTGTCTGTGGCATGGATGTATCCGGTGGTAATACTGGAAAACAGAGTGCTTTGGGCCACGGCCAAGACTCATAAAGTAGATGTGTTCAAAAATCATCATACTTAACTAGGAGAATCAATAACACTATCCGGATTCTGACTTCCTATAGAAGCCAATCATTCTGAACTTCAAAGGATAAAGTGAGATGCCAAAATTGTTCAGAGGCAAAAAGCTAAAAGGCCCGCTCATCTAATTAATACTGATCTTCATAGATGTTTTTGGAATTCATTGTATATTCTCTTCTTTTTATCCTATTAATTTTCAGTTGCTTGGGGACAAGCAACAATTTAAGTTTGGTGTAGTGATGAGCGGATAATTTATACGCTTTTTGGCATTTTTTTAGTATGTTTTTAGTATGTTTTAGTTAGTTTTTATTATATTTTTATTAGTTTTTATTTAAAATTCACTTTTCTGGACTTTACTATGAGTTTGTGTGTTTTTTTGTGATTTCAGATATTTTCTGGCTGAAATTGAGGGACCTGAGCAAAAATCTGATTCAGCGGCTAAAAAGGGTTGCAGATGCTGTTGGATTCTGACGTCCCTGCACTCGAAGTAAATTTTCTGGAGCTACAGAAACTTAATTGGTGCAATCTCAATTTCGTTGGAAAGTAGACATCCAGGGCTTTCCAGCAATATATAATAGTCCATACTTTGCCCGAGATTTGATGGCCCAAACCGGCGTTCCAAATTAGCTCAAGAATTCCCGGCGTTTAACGCCGGAACTGGCACAAAAACTGGAGTTAAATGCCCAAACTGGCACAGAAGCTGGCGTTTAACTCCAGGAAAAGTCTCTACAGATGAAAGCTTCAATGCTCAGCCCAAGCACACACCAAGTGGGCCCGGAAGTGAATTTTTACGTCATTTACTCATTTTTGTAAACCCTAAGCTACTAGTTCTCTATAGATAGGACATTTTGCTATTGTATTTTCATCTTGGGACGTCTAGTTCTTAGATCATGGGGGCTGGCCTCTCGGCCATGCCTAGACCTTGTTCTTATGTATTTTCAATGGTGGAGTTTCTACACACCATAGATTAAGGTGTGGAGCTCTGCTGTACCTCGAGTATCAATGCAATTACTACTATTTTCCATTCAATTCAGCTTATTCTTGTTCTAAGATATCCATTCGCACCCAAGAACTTGATGAATGTGATGATTATGTGACGCTCATCATCATTCTCACTTATGAACGCGTGCCTGACAACCACTTCCGTTCTACATGCAAACAAGGCTTGAGTGGATATCTCTTGGATTCCTTAATCAGAATATTCGTGGTATAAGCTAGAATCCATTGGCGGCCATTCTTGAGAATTCGGAAGGTCTAAACTTTGTCTGTGGTATTCTGAGTAGGATTCAGGGATTGAATAACTGTGACGAGCTTCAAACTCGCGATTGTGGGGCGTTAATGACAGACACAAAAGAATCACTGGATTCTATTCCAACATGATCGAGAACCGACAGAAGAATAGCCATGCTGTGACAGAGCGCGTTAAACATTTTCACTGAGAAGACGGAACTGTAGCCATTGACAACGGTGATGCCCAACATACAGCTTGCCATGGAAAGGAGTAAGAAGGAATGGATGAAGACAGTAGGAAAGCAGAGAGACGGAAGGGACAAAGCATCTCCATACGCTTATCTGAAATTCTCACCAATGAATTACATAAGTATCTCTATCTTTATTTTATGTTTTATTCATCTTTTAATTATCAATCCTCCATAACCATTTGAATCCGCCTGACTGAGATTTACAAGATGACCATAGCTTGCTTCATACCAACAATCTCCGTGGGATCGACCCTTACTCGCGTAAGGTTTATTACTTGGACGACCCAGTGCACTTGCTGGTTAGTTGTGCGAATTTGTGATAAGGAGTTGAGATTGCAATTGAGCGTACCATGTTGATGGCGCCATTGATGATCACAATTTCGTGCACCAGAGACAACCCACCATGGTATGATCGTTCCCCCTCTGTTTTGCTCTGTTTCTGAATTTTGTTTGAACTTGAAGTTTTTGCATGACATTCCCTGCATTTTGCATTCTGCATACTGCATAAAAAAAAAGAGAGAGCACGAGACGCAACAGCGTCGCTGACGCGTCCGCGTCACACGTGCAGTAAAAGAAGAGGAAAGTGAACAGAGAGTTATGCTGATACAAGGCTAGAAGTATGCCTTTGACTCCAAATTGTTCCACACGACCGCGTGCCCCACGCGATCGCGTCATTTGCGCAAAATACCTCCCACGCGTCTGCGTCACTCACGCGAACGCGTCACTTACACAACACCCATTCCACGCGAAAGCGTGAGGGACGCGATCGCGTCTCGCAGATATTTTGACCCCCTATATCAAACAGAGAGTTGCGCTAAAACGATGCTGGAATCGTGCGTCTAGCACAAATTCCAGCGACGCGGTCGCGTGCTTCACGCGTCCGCGTCACCTATCTTACACCCAACCCACACGATTGCGTCAACCACGCATCCGCGTCAACCCCATTCCACACCAGCCACGCGACCGCCTGCTCCACGCGATCGTGTGGATTGCAAATTATTAACCTCCTGTGACGTGAACGCTACCCATCACGCGCCCCCAACCCCTTTCTTCTTCCTCTTCCCTGCAACCACCCCTCTCACTCTCTGTCCTTCGCCGCCGCCCCTTCGACGACCACCCAGACCCCACCGCAACCCCCTTCTCTCTTTTCCCTCTCTTTCTTCGTCTCCCCTCCACCACTCTTCAACCCCCTCCACGACCACCACGGCCACCGCGCCGCCCTCAACCACCGCGTCAGCCACCACCACCATCCCCCAGCCATCTTTCTGCCCCACTTTCTTTCCCACGCCTACCAGGTTCCACCGAATGCCATTCTTCTTTCAATTCCTAGTTAATTGCATATTTTTCTGTTTATGTTCATCATTAGGCTAGTTAGATATGCATGTTGTAGTGGATTCTAGGTGGTTAGGTAGCTAGGTAGCTAGGATCTGGATAGTGGATTTAGGCCTGATAATTGCACCGTTCCTGTTATCTGTTTATCTATTCTGCAATTTATTCTGGCTATGATGTTGATCATGTTCATGTGTTGCTCTTACATGTTGCATGCTGCTGTTCCACTGCTCTTTCTTATTTTTGCTATTTATGCAGCCTTATTTCAATTCATATGAACTTATTCTTATTAATTGTTTTCCGAGAACATCTAATTTTAGCCGGAATGCTGCCCAATTTTCTGCAAATTACTTTTCCTTCTACATTCAAGTATTGATTTTAGCGTTTCTCATTTTTTATCTGCTCCACGCATACCAAACCTATTCTTGAATGCACGGGACATCATTCTTATTACTTTTGATCTCCTGGTTAATAAATTGATTTATTGATGGTTTTATTTTCCTTTTTACTACTTCTATATCTATCTAAATCATCATCAATACCCTATTTTTCCTGCTTGAATATGAGTTGACTGTTGCTTCAAATTGTGAAATTCTTGTTACTTGGAAACCAATCATCATGCCACTTACTCTGACTTCCTTTTTACTCACTCACTGATTTTCGCTTTCTAACCTCTTTTTCAATTTTAACCACTTTTAACTTTCTAACTTCACACTTTCCCTTTTCACTACTTCTTTAAATTAATTTCACTCATGGCATGATAATTGTTTTTTCCTAAACTAACAAGCTTTCCACCTCTAACATATTTTGGAATGTGATTTCTCATCTCAGCTTTTCCACTCCAACACAATCCAAAATATACATTTCCTTAACTCATTTCATTCTTTTACTGATCCTTTGCCACTTACTGCTTATCTTGTTATTTGCCTACTTGTTTTCCTACTTTTATTCCTCAATTATATCTTGGAAATTCTCTCTTTTTAGGATGTCTGAATCTCAAGGCAGGGAAAAGGGCAAAGTCACCACTGGCAAACGGAAAAGAGGAAAATCCTCTAGTTCTATCCTTGGCATCTTACATGATGATTCATGGAAGGAGAAGAACTTTACCCCTCAGGAAAAAGCTGATCAGTTGGTACCTTCAGCTGACCCGGTAAAATTTGCAAACAAATACTGTGAGCTGAAATACGCAACCTTTGCCACCGCCAGGAACCTACACATGGAAAGGACCCTCAAAATTTCGGAAGAACTCCAGCAGTACACCTCAGATCAGATCAAACAGAGAGGCTGGTTCTTCCTGGAGAGGAAACTAACTGAGGTCAACTCATCCTGGGTTAGAGAATTCTACTATAACTACTTTCTCTCTTCCCTCGATGCAGAACAGCTTAGAGGCAAATAGATTCTGGTTACTAAGGAAGCAATTGAAGAAATCCTCCATCTTCCACCTAAATCAGATCAACCAAATGGTTATCAGAAAGCTGAGGAAGATATGAGATTTATGAGGTTTGATTAGGATGCAGTAAAGAAGGATATCACTCTTGATCCTACTGTTCCTTGGGTCATGGCAACTAGCACATTGGTACCCAAAGGAATCAGGCTTATATATTTGAATGGCGAGGCTCAGCTATGGCAACAGATTTTGAGCAACTATGTGATACCGAGCACTCATGAGACGGAGGTGCCAGCTGCCATGATTACCATCATCTGATGTGTGATGACGGGTAAGGACCTTTATCTACCTCGCTTCATCCGGCATTGCATGGCCAGGGTCCATATTAGAGGCACCCTCTCTTTTCCTTACCTGATTACACAGTTGGGTCGCCGAGCTGAGGTCCCTTGGGAGGCTGTTGATGAAAGGCCCCCCGCAGCAGAGTGCCGAAAGATTATCTCACATGGTCGGAAGTTCCTGGCTTTCGGCTACCGCCCTCCATTTCTCACTGACACTACTGAGGCAGCCACATCTTCAGCTACCCCTTCTGCCTCCACTGGCCCAGCACCACCCACTGTGCCCCCACCTGCTCCTGAGCCTGTCTACCATTTGGTGCACCACCTCTTTGACCACCTAGATCAGATGGAACGCCATCACCAGCAGCAGTTTGAGCGATCTGACCATCGCACCAGGTGACTTTTTGAGAGGTCTGTGGCGACGCTATGAGCACCTTAAGCTGATGATCTGCTATGGTGGTGACATTTCCTCTGAGCCCGACACTCCCTCCGACACATCTGAGGAGGAGGTGAGCGATCATGAGGAGGAGGCACCTACCCAGGCTGAGCAGAGAGGTCCCGACCATACTGCACCACATCATGAGGAGTACCACCAGCTACAGACTGCAGATCCGGAGGTTTCTCTACAGACAGAGACCCATCTGCATCATACCATTCCTCCGATCCTCTCAGCGACTGCAGATCCTCAGCCTACCATCGAGATACCAGCACCCCATCCTTCCGGAGATGATACTTTGTCACACCATGCTTGAGTGAGCATCGAGGACGATGCTATTATTTAAGTGTGGGGAGGTTTCCATCTCTGGCATCTATTTATTTTGGTGAACCACTACAAACTCTCTTCTTATTTTGTCCATTTTCTATATTTTTACACATTTTTCTCTTTTTGATTTTTTATTGTATTTTATTTTTGCATTATGCACTTTGAGCTATATGTACACATCTGGGATATTTTAGCTTGATTTGCACCTTAGTTTACTAGTTATTTATTAAGTGGATTAATTAGTATAGTTTACTCTTTTTTGCCATATGATAGTTGATTTGATTGAAAATAAAAAAGGATGTAAGCTAGAGACTTTAACAGAATCAATCCGCACACCTTGTATATATAGCATTACATGTTAGTTAGTTAACAACATTTTATCAAGGAGGAACACTAAAACTTTAAAGCCATCCAATATATTTTACATTGAGAATAATGGAAACTCTTAATTTCTACTTGCATGACATACATAACTGATATATGATTTATGAGCTTGAGAACACACAGCCTGTGAGTTTTGAGCTTAATTGCATGGTTACATTTAAACCATAGTATTTTATTCCTGTGTGTTCCGCGCTTCTTTTTTATTTTGGTGTTCTTTACTTTGTTTTAATCTATATGTCCAATTATAGAATATAGATACATACCAAGATAGGATTGAGGCCATGTTTGATTATCAACTCAATTATCCCAAATAGAGCCTACCTTTTATGCCATCCTTATTAGCCCCCTTGACCTTTTTAATCCCCTTCTGTTTTACAACCACATTACTAGCCTTAAGCAAAAAAACAAAATAAAAATCCCAAGTTGAATCATTGGTTAGCTTAAGATAGAAATTGTGTATAATTTAAGTGTGGAAAATTTTATGGGAACATGGGATGATAGAAGAAGTAGGAAATTAAATTAAACAAGTTATGTAAAAAGATTTGGGGATACTAATAATAAAATAATTAATTTCCCCAAATGCAAAAAAGCGATGCACATGGGATAAAAAAATAAATAAAAATTAAAAATATGAGCATGTAATATAAAAAGTGGAAAAAATATGGAAAAATAGGTAAAGAAGCTTTGCTTACAAAATATGTATGTTAGGTGAGATCTTAGACTAATCAAGGATTCACTTAATTAGCTCTCTTAGCCTTATACATATACCCTTACCTTTACCTTGGCCCCATTACAACCTTAATTAAAGACCTCATGATTTTTGTATGCCTATATTCTATGATTGTTGATTGGTTAGATGAAGAACAAAGTTATCGAAAGTAAGGATAAAAAGAAGAACAGAGTGATTAACCCAATAAACACTGAGTGACTAGAGAATAAACACAAAATCCAGTGAGGGTTCAATGGCTCATCACCATATATCTCTACTTCTATTGTTAATTACCTTGCAAGTTTGAAAAATATATTATTTACCCATCTCAATTGTAAAAATGCTTTAGTATTATCTAAGGTTGGCTATGCGTATATGATTCCTTAAGAATGTGAATTAACTTAACTACATGTAAAGCTTTATATATAGGTGAATAATAACTAGATTTGCATGACTCATTTAGGTAGTTGCATCTAGGATAGATTGCATTGCATGAGATCCCACCATTTCACCTTCACTCTTTTCTCTTGGATTTAGCATGAGGACATGCTATTGTTTAAGTGTGGGGAGGTTGATAAACCCATATTTTATGACATATTTTGTGCCGAATTTAAGTGATTTATTCAATCCTTCACCCACTTATGCATGTGAAATTGCATGGTTTTACTTTCCCTTCTTATTATGTGATGTATGTGAAAAACATGTTTTCTAGGCTTTAAAATATTAATTTTAATTACCTTGTATTGCCATTCGATGCCGTGATTTGTGTGTTAAGTATTTTCAGATCTTCTAAGGCAGGAATGATTTAAAGGATGGAAAGGAGACATACAAAAATGGAAGGAAAGCATAAAATGAAGTTTTTGAAGAAACTGGCAGTGACGCGTCCGCATGGACGACGCGGACGCAAGGTTCGCACAAAAAGAGATCGACGCGAGCGCATGGATGAGGCGAACGCGTGACTCGCGAAATACAACTGACGCGGGCGCATGACTGACGCAACCGCGTGGAAGGGCAACACTCCAGATGACGCGACCGCGTGACCCACGCGGACGCATGACGTGCGCGATCTGCAAAATTTGCAGAAGTTGTCTTCAGTGATTTCCGGGCCTTTTTGGCCCAGATCCAAACCCAGAGGACACAGATTGAAGGATTATAAATGGAAGGATCCACCCATTCATGAGTAGGAGAAATACACACTTTTTAGGATTTAGATGTAGTTTTTAGTGAGAGAGGTTCCCTCCTCTCTCTTAGGATTAGGATTAGGATTTTTAGAACTTAGGAATATTTTTTATCTCATCTTTATATCAGGTTCAATATCTTTTTATTTCGACTTCTCTTAATTGTTGATTATTGATGTTGCTTATTTGGCTTATGACTTTTCATATTTGGATTGATTTTATTTTATTAATGCAATTGAGGTATTTCAGACTTATATGTTATTGATGCTTGGGCTCTATCCAAATTATTTTCATTCAAGTAGATTTTATTCCCTTTTGGCGTTGGTTGATTAATTGGTAACTCTTGAGTTGTCGAACTCAGCAGTGGTTGAAATTGGCAGATTCTAATTGATATAGATCGCTCTAAAACTAGTCTTCCCACAGGGATTGACTAGGACTTGAGGATCAAACTAATTAGTCCACTTGACTTTCCTTTGCTTTAGTAAAGGTTAACTAAGTGGGAGAAAAATCCAATTCTCATCACAATTGATAAGGACAACTGGATAGGACTTCCAGTTTTCATACATTGCCAAGAGTTTCTAATAGATATTAATTTATTAATTCTTGCAATCTATTTCTCTTGCTTAAAACCTTTTTAAAACACCAAAATATACCTTTGCATAACCAATAATAAGAACACCTCCCTGTAATTCCTTGAGAAGACGACCCGATGTTTAAATACTTCGGTTATCAATTTTATCAGGGGTTTGTTACTTGTGACAACCAAATGTTTGTACGAAGGGATTTTCTATTGGTTTAGAATCTATGCATACAACGCTACTATATTTTTATAAAATTCTTTACTAGCATAGAGCTCAACTGAATGGGTCTAGGAAGTTGTTTAGACGCTTCAGTGAGAATTCTAAAGCTGAACCACTCGGATGGAATCATGATAATCAACTTGAAGACGGGTATAGAAATAAGATTTGGGATCCCAGAGGATATTGGATTTGCAAATATTGGCGCAGATTCCTGGATCAGTACAAGCATAAGCCGCCATGAGAAGGAGCTCGCCAAATGTCCAACTTAAGGACTTTAACTAAAAGTGCTAGGTGGGAGACAACCCACCATGGTATGATCGCTCCTCTTCCATTTTAGTCTGTTTTTGTATTTTTAGTGAACCTGGAATCATGCATAGCATTCATATTAAGCATTGCATTCTGCATACTGCATTAAAAAAATAAAAAAAAAAGAAGAAGAAAAGGGCACGCGACACGTCCGCGTCCCCTGTGCCTTAGGAACAAAAGAGACTTTATACAGAGTCACGCGAGAGCGTGGCTGGAGGCGTGCCTTTGGCACAAATTAGTCCACGCGACCGCGTCACTGACGCGTCCGCGTCAAGTGGGAAAAATGCCTCCCACGCGTTCGCGTCATTTTTCAAAATAGGTCATCCACGCGATCGCGTCACCCACGCGACCGCGTCACCCTAAATTTTGGCAATATGAGTTTCAAACAGAGAGTTGCGCAACCGCGAGGCTGCACTTGCGCTAATGGCACAAATATCATTCCACGCAAACGCGTGGATGACGCGTCCGCGTCATTTTATAGAAGCGCCATCCGCGCGAACGCGTCACTCACGCGTCCGCGTCGAATGCGCCGCACAACTTATCTTAATTTGCCAAAATATCTTATCTTTTTCTTCTCCAAATCCTACTTTTTCTTTTCCTTTCTTATTTCTCTCTTTCCCCTTCCTCCTTCTTCCTTCTTTCTTCTTCCTTCTTTCTCCTTTTTTTTATTTTCATGCATTTTTATGTTGGTGTTAGAGCTTTATTTGAATTTTACTTTATTATAACAGAGCTTGTGACTATTATAAGGATTGGTTTGACAATTGATATTTTAAATTTGGCTCTCATATATATTTGAATTTATTACTTTAATTCCTCTTTTAACTCACAATACTTGTAATCCACCTATATTTGAGATTATCATTCACAATTGTCATCATACAAGTGCTTTTTACTCCAACTTATTTTCACAATTGATGCTTGACATATGCTTCTCATGCCTTTGCCTGCATGCTTTTACACATCTTGCATCTAAATTGATTTAATATGCCTTGCTATATTTTCATTGATGTCTTAATTGCATGTAGTCGCGACCATGTATTTAAGACATTATCCCTTACCTTGGCATTGATTATCACTTAAACCTTCATCCTCCCGGTTCTAGCTATTTGAATTACATGTCCCTTTTCTTTCTCCCTTTTTCAGGATGGTCACCAAAAAGGGTAACGAGAAAGCCTCTAACAAGCCACCGGCGAAGAGCGAAACAAAAAGAGCACAACCCCCATCCACCTACACATCTTAGCATGCACCGAGGACGGTGCAATCTTTAAGTGTGGGAAGTCGATACCGATCTCCACGGGTTAGTTATTCTCTTCTCAACACCAATATTCTTATTTTCTTTATTAGTTCATTGTTGCATTGCATAATAGATTGCATGTGTAGTTGATTGTTTGCATTTAAATACTATTTGGTTGAAAAATAATAAGTTTCTTTTTAAGACCATATTTTTGAATAATTTCACTAATTTAAATTAAAAACTAAAATTTTTCATGTGTTAAATTTGTTTGAAGTTGTATTTGGAACATGGTTTTCGAGGCAAAGAACACACAACTTGTGAGGTTTGAGCTTATTTATATGGTTACATTATTTAAACATAATTTTTTATTCTTGTGTATTTTCTTCTCTATGATTGTAATCTTTATTTTGTTCCAATTTATATGTCCAATATTTAGTGTATTTACATGCTTGCATATGATTGAGGCCATTATTTGAATTTTTGCTCACTTATCCCAAATAAGCCTACCTTTTACATCACCCTTGTTAGCCCCCTTGAGCCTTTTAACCCCCTTATGTTCTATAACCACATTACTAGCCTTAAGTAGAAAAACAAATAAAAAAATTCCCAAGTTAAATCCTTGGTTAGTTTAAGATAGAAATTGTGTATCAACTAAGTGTGGGAAAATTATGGAAACATGGGATGAGAGAAAAAAGGTATTAAAGTGAATAAATTATTTGAAATTTGGGAGCATGCTCATATGAAATCAAAATAATTAAAACACCATGTGCATTGATATATTATTCTTATATTTCAAAAAAAAAAGAAAAAAAGAAAAAAAGAAAAAATTATTAAGTAATTAAATAAGGGGACAAAAATTACCTCAATGCAAAAAAATTAAAGAATCAATGCACATGGGATAAATTCAAAAATAAAATTTGTGCATGAGTATGTAACACACAAGTGGGAAAATTGGGCAGCTAGGCAAGATTTATAGATTATATAGAGTATGTATATGTTAAGTGACAAACTTAGACTAATCAAGGGTTTAATTATTAGCTCACTTAGCCTTATATATATACCCTTACCTTTACCTTAGCCCCATTACAACCTTGAAAAAGACCTCATGATGTTTGTATGTATACATTAAATATTTGTTGATTGGTTGGATGAAGAACAAGGTTTAGAAAGCATGACTAGGGAAGAGTAGAGTGATTACCCTATACACTAGAGAGACTAGAGTGATATACACTACTAGTGAGGGTTCAACGCTTGATTCTATGTTCCCTGCTTTCATGAGCTATCTTCTTACAAGTTTACTTGTCTTTTATTGTGTGATTTGAATTAGTGAAATTTAATTCATGTTTGTCTTGGAGAATTTATTTACTTTTTTAACTAAGTAGGTAGAAACATTTTGCATGTAGTTGCATTTCATACATTCTATCATTCCTCTTCACTTCTTTATGGCTTCTCTTGAGCTTAGCATGAGGACATGCTGATGTTTAAGTGTGGGGAGGTTGATGAACCACTATTTTATGGTTTATCTTATGCTCAATTAAGTGGTTTTTATCAAGCCTTTTCCCACTTATTCATATGATTTGCATGGTTTCACATTCTCCTTCCTGATTTTGTGCTATGATTGAAAACATGCTTCTTTGGTCTTAATTTTGCTATGTTTAATCCTCTCTTATTATCATTCGATGCCTTGATATGTGTGTTAAGTGATTTCAGAGATTACAAGGCAGGAATGGCTTAGAGAATGGAAAGGAAGCATGCAAAAGTTGAAGGAATACAAGAAGTTGAAGAAATTGTTAAGCTGTCAGCCTGACTTCTTCGCACTCAAACTGTCATAACTTGAGCTACAGAGATCCAAATGATGCGGTTCCAGTTGCGTTAGAAAGCTAACATCTGGGACTTTGATTTGATATATAATTTGCCATAGCGGCCATACAGGTAGCGACGCGAATGCGCGCTCCACGCGGACGCGTCACATATTCAAAAATCAGTGTGGCAGATTTCATAACCAGCGAATTCTGGGCTATTTCTGGCCCAGTTTTAAGCCCAGAAAACACAGATTAAAGGTTGCAAAGTGGAGGAATGAAGGGGACACTTCAGATCAGATCATAATTCACTTTTCATAATTTTAGATATAGTTTTTAGAGAGAGGCTCTCTCCTCTCTCTTAGGATTTAGGATTAGGAATTTTAGAAATTAGGATTTATTTCTTCTTCATCACAGTGTCAATATTTCTTTTACTTTATATTTCTCTTCCACTTTTAGATACTCTAATAATTTTATTTGTATTTGACTTATGTTGCCCAATTGGCTTATGAACTTTTCCATGTTAGATTTGACTGCTTTTATTAATGCAATTGAGGTATTTCAGATTTATGCTTGCTTTATTCTATTTATGATGCCTTCAATTTAATTTAGAATTTTCCCTTTTAGCTCTGGTTAAGTAATTGGTGACGCTTGAGTTATCAAATAAAGTAGTGGTTGAAATTGGCAGATTGCTCTAAAGCTAGTCTTCCCACAGGGATTGACTAGGACTTGAGGATCAAACTAATTATTCCACTTGACTTTCCTTTGCTTTAGCAAAGGTTAACTAAGTGGGATTAAAATCCAATTCTCATCACAATTGATAAGGATAGGACTTCCAGTTCTAATACCTTGCCAAAAGTTTATTTTATTATTACTATTTTAATTTTTTCATCATTTAACATACTTATTCCTTACTTTTAAAAGCCCAAGTTACAAAGCTCATAACTAATAATAAGAACACCTCCTTGCAATTCCTTGAGAAGACGACCCGAGGTTTGAATACTTCGGTTATCAATTTATTTAGGGGTTTGTTACTTGTGACAACCAAAACGTTTGTACGAAGGGAATGATATAGATGTCTACCTATAACACTTGATAGATGAGTTGAAGCAGCTGGGGTGGTGTTGAGATGTACGACGCTAGCGAAAAAAAAAACATTCAAGATGTATGCTGCGTTGATGTGGACAATCAGTAATTTTCCATGATTGGGTAACTTATCTGGGTGGAATACCTACGGTAGGAGAGCTTGTCCTATGTGCAACTTGGATGCTGAGACTAACCAACTCACCTTCAGTCAGAAATGGTATTTCATGGGTCATTGGCGCTTTCTGAGTCAAGGCCACAAATTTCGGCATGACCGGGTTAGATTTGATGGCAAGGAAGAGGACAAAGGTCCTAGCAAATTGTCTAGCGGAAATATTTTAAGTCAGTTGGAGAATGTGCATGTCAAGCTTGGAAAGGTGCAAACGGTTGCTGCTAAAAGAGCACGCGGAAAACAAATTGCATTGCAAGACGAGTCTCCTTGGAAAAAGAGGAGTATATTCTTTGAACTCCCATATTGGGAGTATAATTTAATGCATCACAACCTTGACGTGATGCACTAATAAAGCACTATTTTACGGTTTATTTTGTAATGAATTGAGTGAATTTTATCCCTTATTCTCACACTTATTCATAGAATTCGCATGTTTTACATCTTCCTTCCTAATTTTGTACTATGATTGAAAACATGCATCTTTGGCCTTAAATTTGCTAATTTTAATCCTCTCTTATTACCATTCGATGTCGTGATATGTTTGTTAAGTGTTTTCAAGGTTTATAGGGCAGGAATGGCTTTGAGGATGGAAAGGAAGCATGCAAAAGTGGAAGGAATACAAGAAATTGAAGGAATTGCTAAGGTGTCAATCCTGACCTCTGCGTACTAAATCAACCATAACGTGCGCAATAAAGGTCCAAATGAAGCGGTTCTAGTTGCGTTAGAAAGCTAACATCCGGCGCTTCAAACTGATATACAATTTGCCATAGTTGCCTCGCAGCTAGATGACACGCACACATGGTATGACGCGTACGCGTGACTGGCGCAGCAGACAAGCGACGCGTACGCGTGGGCGACGCGTACGTGTGACCCGAATTTTGTCAAGCAATGCGTACGCGTGTACAATGCATACGCGTGACAAAGCATCACATGCTACAGATATCAGAAAATGCTGGGGGCAATTTCTGGGCTGGTTTTTGGTCCAGTTCCAAACCCAAAAGCACATATTAGAGGCTGTAGAGTGGGGGAATCATTGATTCAACTTCATTCACACATTTATTCATAATTTTTAGGTTTTGGATATAGTTTTCTAGAGAGAGAGGCTCCTCTCTCTAGGTTTCAGGGTTTCTTCTTCGAATGTCTCTTTAGGTTCAGGTTCAATTTTCTTTTAAATTAGTTTTCTCTTACTTTTACTTGTTTAAGTACTTTAGTCCATCTTCTTCTTTTGTTAATTTCCCTTTTTCACCAGTTTTTATGTTTATGATCTCTTGTTACGTTTGGTTTCTTTTAAATAAATTTATGTTCTCTATGTTTATTGTTATTCCCTTTGATTGTTAGTCATTTATGTTTGCAATTGGTTGTTTAGATTTTATTATCTCTTATTAATTCTCTATATTTTTATTTTATGCCTACCAAGTGTTTGATAAAATACTTGGTTAGATTTTAAATTAGATTTTTATTTTCTTAACTTGGATTGATCAATTAGAGACTCTTGTGTTATCAAAAGTCTTTTGTTAATTGGTAATTGAGATTGCTGGTTAGTTTGAACTTCACAAAAAGCTAGTCTCTCACTATAAGTTGACTAGGACTTATGACTTCAAGTTAATTGTGTGCACTTGATCTTCCTCCATTGGTTATAGGTTAACTAAGTGAAGGCAAATCACATTTACCATCACAATTGATCATGATAATGATGATAAGAATTCCAATTCTCAATCCTTGTTAGGACTTTTCTTAGTTGTTATTTTATTTCCTTGTTATTTACATTACTTGTTCCTTATTTCAAAAATCCAAAAATATAGTTTTCCATAACCAATAATAACTACACTTCCCTGCATTTTCTTGAGAGACGACCCGGGGTTTAAATACTTCGGTTAATTTTATTGGGTTTACTTAAGTGACAAACAATTTAAATATTGATTGAGGTTTAATTGTCGGTTTAGAACTATACTTGCAACGTGATTATTTTTGTGAAAATCTTTACCGACATTTTTCCTCTGTCATGCACATAGAGAAGAATATGTACGACAACGTAATTTACACGATACTGAATGATAGTGATAAATCCAAGGACCACTTCAAAGATCGAAAAGACCTCCAGCTGATGGGAATCAGGCATGATCTCTGGCCACAGATTCAGAAAAGGACGTTTTTCTTAGGACTTTAAAGAATGTAGCCTTCCCAGATGGTCACTCGAGCAACATTTCTCACTGTGTTGACTTACATTAGCCAAGGCTATCCGGCTTGAAAAGTCACGATTGTCACACTCTAATGGAACATCTTATGCCAATTTCATCAAGAAATGTATTTCCTGCCCAAATGTCAGTCGTCCTGGCTGATTTATCGACTTTCTTTCGACGACTATGCAGTAAATCTATAGACCCTCAACAACTTCCTCTCCTGCAAGAAAATGTGGTCCTCACTCTTTGTCGCATGGAGATAATTTTTCACCATCTTTCTTCACAGTCATGGTACACCTAACCATGCATCTAGTCGAAGAGATACGTCTAGGAAGCCCGATGCATTATAGGTGGATGTATCCAATTGAAAGGTAACTATGGGATTAATTTTACATTGCTATTATTCGGATAGATAACAACCTAACACACATATCTTGCTCGTAAAGGTACCTATGTCGTCTCAAGCAGTACATGCGTAATAGGGCAGCACTGGAAGGATCAATTATCAAGGGCTACCTATCGGATGAGATTCTCACTTTTTGTTCAAGATACTTGGATAATGTCGAGAGCAGGATCAATCGACCAATGAGTGCTGATGATCGGCCAAGCGAAGATGTGACTAATAATGTGACAAGCATGTTCCCACTGGTTGGTAGGGCGGTAGGGGCTATGGCATTTTTGAATCTTTTACCAACTGAGAGAATTTAAGCACATTGTCACGTATTGGTCAATTGCATAGCTGTAGAGAATTTCTTAAAGTAAGTGCAGCTATTTCAGGTTGGTTCATGATGTACCCAAAGGCAATATTTGTGAAAACCTTTTGATAATAAATCCCTTTGGTATGTCCAGAGATTTTATGGCCAGCACAAAAAAAAAAGCTGCGAAGTATTGGAAAAAGAAACGAAGCTCACATTGACAAGGTTGTCTACAGAGAATTCGCCGAGTGGTTCAAGCATGAGGTGAATATTTTATATGCCTCTTCCATTTAAAGTTTGGATAGTATCTTGTTTTCTGTTTCTCAACTATGAAAACGTATAATTGTTCCTTGTCAAATACCATTGGGAAGTACTATTTACTCGAGAGAAATGCAATGGCTCCCATGTGGCCCTAATATTCAGGAAAAGTGCTTTAAAGCGTACAACGTAAATAGATTTAGGTTTAGAACCCTATCTAGAGAGGATGGAATGAGAACCCAGAGAGTTATGCCCAGCTTGTGCCTATTCTGTGCCTGCAACCCACGCGTGCACGTACCTGGCGCGTATGCGTCCTTCTACCAAACTGCGCATCGGCGCGTAAGCGTGCATGACGCGTCCGCGCCGGTAAAAAAATAAAGTTTTTTTCTCATCTTCCATTTTCTTTTGTCCATTACATTTGCATACTTTTATTCTTCGCATTTTCATTTTGTCATTAAAGCTATTTTTACTTTGTTTTCTTTCGAGTTTCTTATTTTAAAAATTTTGTCTTTTTGGTTTAGAATAACTAGGATTGCATCTACTATTATTCCTTTTAAAAATTTTTTCAAAAATATTATTTTTCTTTAATTGAATTTTCATTTTCTTTATGAGTTTAGTGTCATGTTCTAAGTTTGGTGTCAATTGCATGCTTTTCTTTGTCTCTCAATTTTTTGAATTGCATGTTCTTATTTTTCCTTGATCTTCAAATTGTTCTTGTCAATTTTTCTTGTTTGATCTTTGGTTTGTCTTGTTTTGTGTGTTTTCGTGTTTTCCTTGTGCTTTTTCAAAATATTAGTTTTCAAAAATATTTTTTTTATTTATACAATATTAAAACACGTTACATTTATAGCTCAGTTGGCTAGAGCGTTGGCTTATGTTCTTGGCAATTGGGTATCTTCCTTTTAAAACTTTTTTCAAAAATAATTTTTCTATGATTAAATCTTGTGCCAAACTTTAAGTTTGGTGTTCTCTTGTTAATTTTCTTTAATTTTTGAAACTTTTATTGTGGTTTTCTAAAAATTTTAAGTTTGATGTTCTTTCTTTTGTTCTTGTTGTTCTTGTGAGTCTTCAAAGTGTTCTTGAGTCTTCTTTGTGTTTTGATCTTAAAATTTTTAAGTTTGGTGTTCCTTGGTGTTTTCCCTCCAAAATTTTCGAAAACAAGGAGCATTAGATCTAAAAAATTTTAAGTCTTGGGTCTTTTGTGTATTTTTCTCTTTCATCATAAATTTCAAAATTCAAAAAAAATTATATATATATTTTTTTCTAATTATTTTTTAAAGCAATTATTTCAAATTTTTTTTTCTAAAAATTTTGGATTTCATTTTTAAAATTTTAAAATTATAGCTTTTTCAAAAATATTCTAACCACTTTCTCTCTCCTCACTTTTTCGAATTTCTTTATAAAATATTTTCAAATTCTTTTTGTTTTTTCTTTTTATTTTAGTTTTTATTTTATTTTATTTTATTATTTCGAAACCTTCTCTATAATAATAAAATAAATTCACATCATCTCCCTTTCTCCATTATGGACTTAAGTGGAAATGAACAGTCCAAAAGGACTCTGGGGTCATATGCTAACCCTACTATTGCTTCATATGGGAGTAGTATATGTATACCCTCCATTGGAGTTAGCAATTTTAAGTTGAATCCTCAGTTCATTATCATGGTGCAGTAAGATTGCCAGTGTTCTGGTCTTCCACAGGAAGAACCTACAGAGTTTCTGGCACAGTTTTTACAAATTGCTGACACAGTACATGATAAGAAAGTATATCAAGATGTCTACAGATTGTTACTGTTTCCCTTTGCTGTAAAAAACCAAGCTAAGAGGTGGTTAAATAACCAACCTAAGGACAACATAAAGACATGGAAACAACTGTCAAAAAAATTCTTGAATCACTATTTCCCTCAAAAATGGATGACACAGCTAAGGCTGAGCATCCAACGCTTCAAATAAGGAGATAATGAATCCCTTTATGATGCCTGGGAGAGATACAGAGAGATGCTAAGAAAATGCCCCTCTGAAATGTTTTCTGAGTGGATGCAGTTAGACATCTTTTATTATGGGCTTACAGAGAAAGCTTAGATTTCTCTAGACCACTCATCTGGTGAATCTATACACATGAGAAAGACAATTGAAGAAGCTCAAGAGCTCATTGATACAGTTGCCAGAAATTAGCATCTGTATCTAAGTAGTGAACCTTCCATGAAAGAAGAGGCTAAAACAGTAACTGCTGAAGTAAGTCCTGCAGAACAAGTTACTGAATTCAATCAGCAATTAGATTTTCTAACAAAACAGCTAGCTGAATTCAAGGAGATATTGTAAGAACAGCAAACAGAACAGCAATTGTCAAAAAAAATAACAGAAGTGTGCCAAGCAGTTCAATTAAGAAGTGGAAAAATATTAAATACCTCACTTCAAGGCAGCAGAACGCCAAGAAATGAACAAACTGCTACCTAAAATCCCTCTGAGGACAGTCAGAGCCCAGAGAGGAATAATTCTGGAACCAAACGCCAGAAAATGGGTGTAAAGCTGGAATTGAACGCCCAACCAATGCTCAGACCTGGCGTCCAACGCCAGAAACAAGCAAGGAATTGGCGTTGAACGCCCAAAGGAAGCACAGTTCTGGCGTTCAGACGCCAGAAACAGGTAAGGAGTTGGCGTCTAACGCCACTCCAGCTTCCACCCCTGGCATTCAAATGCCAGTGGAAGATCAGACACATACAAGTGCTGATAGCAACCCCTCTAAAAAGGCTTCTCAACCCACATCTGTAGGCAATAAACCTACAGCAACTATGGTTGAGGAATACAAAGCCAAAATGCCTTATCCTCAGAAACTCCACCAAGCGGAACAGGATAAGCAATTTGCCCACTTTGCAGACTATCTCAGGACTCTTGAAATAAAGATTCCAATTGTAGAGGCACTTGAGCAAATACCCTCTTATGTTAAGTTCATGAAAGAGATCTTAAGTCATAAGAAGGATTGAAGGGAAACTAAAAAAGTTTACCTCACTGAAGAATGCAGTGTAGTCATTCTAAAAAGCTTACCTGAGAAGCTTAAAGATCTCGGAAGCTTTACGATACCATGCACATTAGAGGGTACTTGTACCAAGCAAGCTTTATGTGATCTTGGGACAAGTATCAACCTAATACATGCATCTACTATCAAAAAGCTTGGTTTGACTGAAGAAGTCAAACCAACTCGGATATGTCTCCAACTTGCTGATGGCTTCATTAAATACCCATCAGGCGTGATTGATGACATGATTGTCAAGGTTGGGCCATTTGTCTTTCCCAATGACTTTGTGGTGCTGGAAATGGAGGAGCACAAGAGTGCAACTCTCATTCTAGGAAGACCTTTTCTAGCAACTGGATGAACCCTCATTGACGTCCAAAAAGGGGAAGTAACCCTGAGAGTCAATGAGGACGAGTTTAAGTTGAATGTTGTCAAAGCTATGCAACATCCAGACACCCAAAATGACTGTATGAGCATTGATATTATTGACTTTCTGGTAAAAGAGGTCAATATGACTGAGAGTCTCGAATCAGAGCTAGAGGATATCTTTAAAGATGCTCAGCCTGATCTGGAGGAACCAGAGAGAATAATAGAACCTCTGAAAATCCCTCAGGAAGAGGAGAAACCTCCCAAACCCGAGCTCAAACCATTACCACCATCCCTGAAATATGCATTTTTGGGAGAAGGTGATACCTTTCCTGTAATCATAAGTTCTACCTTAGAGCCACAGGAAGAAGAAGCACTAATTCAAGTGCTAAGGACACACAAGACAGCTCTTGGGTGGTCCATCAGTGATCTTAAGGGCATTAGCCCAGCCAAATGCATGCACAAGATCCTATTGGAGGGTGACGCTAAGCCAGTGGTTTAACAACAAAGGCGGCTGAATCCAGCCATGAAGGAGGTGGTGCAGAAGGAGGTCACTAAATTACTAGAGGATGGGATTATTTATCCTATTTCTGATAGCCCCTGGGTAAGCCCTGTCCAAGTCGTCCCTGAGAAGGGTGGCATGACAGTGGTTCATAATGAAAAAAATGAATTGTTTCCTACAAGAACAGTTACAGGGTGACGTATGTGTATTGATTACAGAAGGCTCAATACAGCTACCAGAAAGGATCATTTTCCTTTACCATTCATAGACCAGATGCTAGAAAGACTAGCAGGTCATGAATACTACTGCTTCCTGGATGGATATTCAGGTTATAATCAAATTGTAGTAGATCCCCAGGATCAAGAGAAAACAGCATTCACATGCCCATCTAGAGTATTTGCATACAGAAGGATGCCATTTGGTTTGTGCAATGCACCTGCAACCTTTCAGAGGTGCATGCTCTCCATTTTCTCTAATATGGTAGAAAAATTTCTGGAAGTCTTCATGGATGACTTTTCAGTATTTGGAGATTCGTTCAGCTCCTGTCTTGACCATGTAGCACTTGTTCTAAAAAGGTGCCAAGAGACCAACCTGGTTTTAAACTGGGAGAAATGTCACTTTATGGTAACTGAAGGAATTGTCCTTGGGCATAAAATTTCGAACAAGGGAATAGAGGTGGATCAAGCTAAGGTAGAGGTAATTGAAAAATTACCACCACCAGCCAATGTTAAGGAAATCAAAAGCTTTCTGGGGCATGCAGGATTCTACAGGAGGTTTATAAAAGATTTTTCAAAAATCACCAAACCTTTGAGTAATCTGCTAGCTGCTGACACACCATTTATCTTTGATAAGGAGTGTCTGCAGGCGTTTGAGACTCTGAAAGCTAAGCTAGTCACAGTACAAGTCATTTCTGTACCAGACTGGACATTACCATTTGAACTGATGTGTGATGCCGGTGACCATACCATTGGTGCAGTGTTGGGACAAAGGCATGACAAGCATCTGCACGTCATTTAATATGCTAGTCGTGTTTTAAATGACGCATAGAAGAACTACACAACCACAGAAAAAGAGTTACTTGTAGTGGTTTATGCCATTGACAAGTTTAGATTCTATTTAGTAGGATCAAAAGTGATTGTGTACACTGACCATGCTGCTCTTAAATATCTACTCATGAAGTAGGATTCAAAACCCAGACTCATCATATGGGTGTTGCTTCTGCAAGAGTTTGATATAGAAATAAGAGACAGAAAAAGGACAGAGAACCAAGTAGCAGATCACCTGTCCCGAATAGAACCAGTAAGAAGGGCATTCCACCCTCTTACTGAGATCTCTGAAAATTTTCCAAATGAGTAACTCTTTGCCATCCAGGAAGTGCCATGGTTTGCAGACATTGCAAACTACAAAGCAGTGAGATACATTCCCAAAGAGTACAGTAGGCAGCAATGATAAACCCCATTATAGGGTTTATCTTGTATTGATTTTTGGGGATTTTATCACCTTTTACCCACATTTATCCATTAAAATAGCATGGTTTTATAACTTCTCCTTTAATTGCGCTTAAGAGTGAAAACATGCTTTCTAGGACTTAAAATAGCTAAATCTAATTCTCCTTGATTCCATTAGATGCCTTGATATATTTGTTAAGTGATTTCAGATTTAGGAAGCAAGAATTGGACCAAGGGAATGAAGAAAAAGCATGTAGAAATGGAGAACTCATGAAGAAATGATGGAATCGCAAAAGCTGTCAAGCCGACCTCTTTGCACTTAATTGACCATAACTTGAGCTACAGAGGTCCAAATGATGCGGTTCTAGTTGGGTTGGAAAGCTAACATCCGGGGCTTCTAAACGATATAAGATTTGACATAGTTACTGCACGTATGGTGACACATACACGCAATGTATGCGCATGCATCGTTGCTGCCATATGATCCACTTAAAGCAATACGTGGCCAGCAAATTCTAAAGCCTTGTGGGCCCAATCCAACTCATTTATGATGCTATTTAAGCCAAGGATTGAAAGGAGAATCAATATACTTTAGATACTTTTGATCATTAGTTTAGTTTAGCTTAGTTTAGAAGTTAGAGTTAGTTTCTAGAGAGAGAAGCTCTCACTTCTCTCTAGAATTAGAATTAGGTTTTGTTCTTAGATCTAGATTTTAATTCATCTTCTTCTACTTCTACCTTTCAATTCCTTGTAGTTACATTCATTCTTCTTCCATTCCTTTGTTGTAATCTCTTTTGTGTTGTTCTTGTGTTTTGTTGTAGATCTACTTTTGTTTCTTCTACTTTCTTTCAATTCAATCAAGGTAATTCATAATAATTGTGTTTCTTTTGATTGTTGTTGTTAATTCATTACAATAATTGTTGTTAGATTTTATTCTTGTTGTAGATTTCATATGCTTTCCTTTTATGCCTCTTATGTGTTTGTTGAAATGCCTCTTCTAGATATGGTATAGATTTTGTTCCTCTTGGCCTAGGTAGAGTAATTAGTGATGCTTGAGTTATCTAATTTCCTTGTTGATTGATAATTAGAAGTTGCTAATTGATTTGGATATCACTAAAGCTAGTCTTTCCCTTGGGAGTTGACTAGGACTTGTGGAATCAAGTTAATTCATCCACTTGACTTTCCTCCATTGTAGAGGTTAACTAAGTGGTAGTAATGAACAATTTGTGATCACAAGTGAGGAGGATAACTAGGATAGGATTTCTAGTTCTCATATCTTGCCAAGAGCTTTGTTAGTTGTTAGTTTATCTTTTTTGCAATTTATATCTTTTGTCTAATATCTTAAAAAACCCAAACACACCTCATAACCAATAGCAAGACACTTTATTCCAATTCTTAGGGAGAACGACCCGAGGTTCAATACTTCTATTTATAAATTTAGGGGTTTGTACTAGTGACAACCAAATTTTTGTATGAAAGGATTATTGCTTGGTTTAGAAACTATACTTTACAATGAGATTTCATTAGTGAAATTCTAAACCATCAAAAAGCCAATCATCAAAATGGAGCCATTGCTGGGGAATTGCAATGGTGTTATGTTATTAGTTATTGTACATATGTGAATAGTGTGAATATCTTGCTTTTTGCTTTATTTGCTAGTTGTAGAATTTTATTTCTCTTGTTTTCCATTATCTTTTGATTTTTGTTTTCTCTTTCCATTATGAATTCTCATTTTGGCTATGAGTGTGATTACAACTATGTTGTAGGAAGTGGAGATTGCAATGAAGAGATGTATCAAGGATGGGATAATCAAAGGTGGGAGGAGCCATATGCATACGATCAATCTTCATGGCAACAACCTCTGCCAATGCACTATGAAGAAGAGTCATTCTATGATGCATATCAATCCAATGGCTATGGTGAATCCCCTTGTGACTTTCAAGAACCACCACCATATGCCTATGAACCCCCTCCTCAACATAGCTTTGAACTACCATGCTCACAAGCCCCATACCACCAAACACCTCCATATGACCCTAATCCTTATCCATCCTACCAACAACCATATGAGCCAAATGAGCCACACATAGAACCACCACCATTCCAACCTCAATACTCCCAAGAACCACCCTCAATAAATGAAAATTTTCAACCACGAGATGAATTCTACCTTCCACCACAACCTCACATGAAAGAATACTCAATTTCATCGATCCAAGAGCCATATGATCCCTATCATGATATCCAAGCGGAACAAGAGTCAAAAGATCGTCTCAAGGAAGCATTGGATCAATTTCAAGCAACCATGGAGCATGTTGTGCAACAAGTGGAAAAAGTGGAGAATGTTGAATCACCACACCCTAATTATGATGAACCACCTTCCTATTATGAACCCTCCCATCCACCCCAATCTCTAATGGATGAAACCCTTAGTGTTCTTGTTCAAGGACAAGAGGAAATGACAAGGGATGTGCAACATTTCATGACCGCCTTGGACGAGGTGGTAAACCGGCTAGCATCCCAACTTTTGGACACTCAAGGAGCTCCCATGGCTACATGTGGAGAATCTAAAGAAGAACATAGCATGAAGGAGAGATTGGAAACTCCGGTGGAGAAGGAAGAAGGCCACTTTGTGTTAGAACAATTGCAGGAGCCTATGAGCATTGAAGAAAAGGAAGAAGTGGTTGAAGACTTAGGAGATGCGGAACCTCCATGGGAACCTAGAGTTATAGAAAAATCCTCCAAGAAGATTGAAGTTGATGTTGAGGAGGGATGTGCATAACCTCCAAGGCATATCCCATATGAAGACTTGGAAGGAGTGGAGCAAGAATTGAGTTCCCTTAATGATGAAGATCAAGCAGTAAATCCTAATGGTGGTGAATCCTTTGAACTTGAAGAACCTTCTCCCGATAAAGAAGAGAGCGATGTGGAGGTAGATTTCTCTCAACCTCCCATTTATGATTTAAGTGATGGAGAAGAGTTAAATGAAATTGATGAACAAAGGATTGAATTTGAAAAATCTTGTGGAGAGGTGGAAGCCCTTAGAAAAAGAAAAATAGAAGTTGAGTGCGCTTTGTCAAGATCTTTGGAAGCTTCTTTGCCTAGGTTGTCATCTGTTCCTTCACTTGAGTGGGTAAAACTCATTTCTATTAGCTTCACTGTCCCACTTGAGTATGGTTTGCTTGAAATGGATGGTCAACTTAGGATAATTTGTGGGATAAAGCGTAAGAGAAGAATGTTTAGTGGATGGCGTTGCAAATCAAGGCTCATTTTGGTTGATACCTCAAGGCTTAGATGCAAGGGTTGGGCTAGTGCTCACTTGAATAGGTCTAAAAGGAGAGTTTGGTATGACCTTGAGAATTCATCTTGCTTACCACCCGGATGGATTAATAATGATGATCAACTTTAAGACGGATGTGAAAATAAAGTGTGGGATCCCGGATTAGAAAAAGAGGACCAACTTTGGGAGCCCCAAGCTTGTAAAGAACTCCTTTAACACTTGGCTCAACCCATAGGAAATCTTGGGGCACAATGAAGAACCAAGCAGTGGTAGGAGTTCCAAGATGAATACAAACACAAGCCACCTTGATGAGGAGCTCCCCATAAGTCCAACTTAAGGACAATAAACAAAAGTGCTAGGTGGGAGACACCCCACCATGGTAACATCTTTTCATTTTCTCTTTTGTAAATAGTGTAGAATTTAATTGATTTCATATTTTGTTTAGTTAGTTGAGTATAGTTGATAGTTTAGTATGTTAAATAAGGTTTTAAGGTGTTTTGGTAGCTATTTGGAGGTTTGGAATGCTTGGATTGGTGCAAAGACATAGAAAATTTTTGAAAACAGAGCACCATCCATGCGTGCGCGCAATACACGCGTACGCGTGCATCAAGCGTTTTGGACCATCCACGCGTGTGCACCATGCACGCGTTCACGTGGATTGAGAAGTTCCACCTTCCATACCTTGACCCGAGAGTTAGGCCTGCACTGTGCGGAAATTGTGCCTGAGGCACAAACCAATTCACGCGTACGCACACTTGCCGCGTACGCGCCACTCTCGGAATAAGCCATCGACGCGGACACACCTTGTGTGCGTACGCGTTGCATCCATTGCACCACCATCCGAGCGCGCGCGCCATGCGCGCATACGCGCGGATGTCCTTCTTTCACTACATTTCTTTTCTTCTCCTCCTTCCATTTCTTCCCTTCTCCTTTCTTCTTCCCTTCTTCTACACCTCATCCAACACTTCCAAACATCATTGATAACCATTTATTTTAGTTAACTAATTAGTTAGTTAGTTATTTGATAGTTAGTTTTAGTTAATTTCCATTTCATTTTCTCTTTTTCATTGCAAGTGTTGGCTTGTTATTCTTATTTACCATTAATTGCTGTTAAGTATTGAAAAGGGATGTTTTCTTAACATCACTATGTCTATAAACTTTGTTGAATTCTCTTGTTGAGGTTATATTTTGCTACTTGGTTTTGAGTTTTTCATGCTTACTTTTTTTAAGAATACCAAGTGATGAGAATTGCCTTCGAGCTTGTAAATCTTCTTGAATTACATGATTTGGCCACTATGTGATTTGAGCCTTACTCTGTGATTAGGCAACCTCTTGATGGATGATGTTGTGCATTTACCTTAATGCATTGTATTTCATGATTCTATGCATCCATATATGTTTTAGCTTGAATGCTTTCATGCTTCTTTAATGCTTGTTTTATCTTACAAGTTCACTTAAAGCATCTCAAGCACACTTGGATGAGTGATATGCATGCTTCTTTTGTGACATAACTTTATGCTAATGTGTGTTCTAAAAGGCGCCTAGTCTAGAATTCACACACCTAATATTTCTTAATTCACACTAATTCACTCATTCATTTCTAGTGATTTACCTTATTCCAACAATGTATGCTTCTTTGCTTTTATATCTTCTCATCTTATGGTGTTATATTTTTATTTTTCATGATGAATTCACCACAAGCAAACATGGAAGTAAGATTATGACCACTTAGCAATCCGGAGATTCGCCGAACCCCCTTGCTCATCTTTGAGTACACCGAGGACGGTGCAAACTTTTAAGTGTGGGGAGGTCGTCCGACCGGTCGGCGATTTTGGGTGAAAAATTTCTAATCTCAACACTTTTGCATTTCATTTTAGGTTTTTAGGATTTTTGTTGCATTTTCTTATTTTTGCATATATATATAAATATATACAATAAGCTTAGTCAAAATAACGAAATTTTTCAAGGATTTCTATCTATAGGGCACTCAATTGATTTGAGTGAAAACTTTTCATAGAACTTTCTTGAATTATATATCTTGTGGAACATTATTTATGAGCTAAGAACACAAGCAAGTGAGACTTGAGCCTAATGGTGTGGTTACATCTTATAACCACTTATTTTCCTTCTTGTGTGCATTATTCACTTTCTATGATTGTAATCTTTGAATTGTTTGATTCTTTATGTCCATTATTTTGTGTATTCATGCATTTATATGATTGAGGCCATCACTTCATTTAGCTCACTTATCCAAATAGCCTACCTTGTATCTTCCATTGTTAGCCAATTTGCGCCTACGATTAACCCACTTGTTCTTAATTTAGCACATTACAAGCCTAAACCAGAAAACAATAAATGTCCTTATTTAGATCTTTGATTAGCTTAGGCTAGTGTGTGTGAGCATAATTCGAGAGTGGGAAAACTTAGGACATTGGTTGGGAAAAAGGGGTGTATTTTGTTTAAAATATTGAGAATTGGGTACATACTCATGTATTGATCAAATGTAAAATCTTATGCATTGATGCTCTTGTATATAGAAAGAAAAAAATGAGAAAAACAAAAGAAAAAGAAAAGAAAAAGAAAAATAATATGGAAAAGAAAAGAAAAAAATAGAAAACAAGAAAAAAAATAGAAAAAGAAAGAAATAAAAAGGGGACAAAATGCCCCACAAAGTGAAGCCTAATAAAATCAATGCATAAGTGTTGTGAAATGAAAAGGGATGCATGAGTATGTGAAAAAGTGAATAGAATGGGTAGTTAGGTTAGAACTTAATTGTATAGGATGTCATAGGCTAGTTGGGAAGTTTAAGCTTATCAAAGATTCAAATTTCAAGCTCACTTGATCAAATATGCATCCTTACCTTGACCCCAGCCCCCATTACAACCTATGAAAAGACCTCATGATATATGTATGCATGCATGAAATATATGTCAGTTGTTAGGAGAAAAACAAATCTTAGAAAGCATGATTAGGAGAGAATTGAGAGAATCAACCCTAAACACTTGAGCGAATAGAGTGCAAACACATCCGGTGAGGATTTGATGCTCAATTACATGTCTCCACCTATGATCATCTCCTTTCATACAAGTTTGTAAAAATATTTAATAGCTCAATTCAATTGTGGATTAGACTTGCTAGTCCTTTAGCCCTTATGCATATATGTCTCTTGGGAATTGATTTATTTTGACCAAGTAATTGCATTTATATAAATAGTTGCATATAGTTTAGGTTGCATATAGTTTATTTACATTGAATAAATGTTGATACCCTTTGTTTCTCTCTTGGCTTAAGCATGAGGACATGCTTGGTTTAAGTGTGGGGAGGTTGATAAACCCCATTTATAGGGTTTATCTTGTATTGATTTTTGGGGATTTTATCACCTTTTACCCACATTTATCCATTAAAATAGCATGGTTTTATAACTTCTCCTTTAATTGCGCTTAAGAGTGAAAACATGCTTTTTAGGACTTAAAATAGCTAAATCTAATTCTCCTTGATTCCATTAGATGCCTTGATATGTTTGTTAAGTGATTTCAGATTTAGGAGGCAAGAATTGGACCAAGGGAATGAAGAAAAGGCATGTAGAAATGGAGAACTCGTGAAGAAATGATGGAATCGCAAAAGCTGTCAAGCCGACCTCTTCGCACTTAATTGACCATAACTTGAGCTACAGAGATCCAAATGATGCGGTTTCAGTTGGATTGGAAAGCTAACATCCGGGGCTTCGAAACGATATAATATTTGACATAGTTGCTGCACGTATGGTGATGCGAACGCGCACTGTACGCGCACACGTCGTTGCTGCCATATGATCTACTTAAAGCAATACGTGGCCAGCGAATTCTAAAGCCTTGTGGGCCCAATCCAACTCATTTCTGATGTTATTTAAGCCAAGAATTGAAGGAGAATCAATATACTTTAGATACTTTTGATCATTAGTTTATTTTATCTTAGTTTAGAAGTTAGAGTTAGTTTCTAGAGAGAGAAGCTCTCACTTCTCTCTAGAATTAGGATTAGGTTTAGTTCTTAGATCTAGATTTTAATTCATCTTCTTCTACTTCTACCTTTCAATTCCTTGTAGTTACATTCATTCTTCTTCCATTCCTTTGTTGTAATCTCTTTTGTGTTGTTCTTGTGTTTTGTTGTAGATCTACTTTTGTTTCTTCTACTTTCTTTCAATTCAATCAAGGTAATTCATAATAATTGTGTTTCTTTTAATTGTTGTTGTTAATTCATTGCGGTTGTTAGACTTCATTCTTATTGTAGATTTCATATGCTTTCCTTTTATGCCGCATATGTGTTTGTTGAAATGCCTCTTCTAGATATGGTATAGATTTTGTTCCTCTTGGCCTAGGTAGAGTAATTAGTGATGCTTGAGTTGTCTAATTCCCTTGTTGATTGATAATTAGAAGTTGCTAATTGATTTGGATATCACTAAAGTTAGTCTTTCCCTTGGGAGTTGACTAGGACTTGTGGAATCAAGTTAATTCATCCACTTGACTTTCCTCCATTGTAGAGGTTAACTAAGTGGTAGTAATGCAATTTGTGATCACAAGTGAGGAGGATAACTAAGATAGGATTTCTAGTTCTCATATCTTGCCAAGAGCTTTGTTAGTTGTTAGTTTATCTTTTTTGCAATTTATATTTTTTGTCTAATATCTTAAAAACCCCAAACACACCTCATAACCAATAGCAAGACACTTTATTGCAATTCCTAGGGAGAACGACCCGAGGTTCAATACTCCGGTTTATAAATTTAGGGGTTTGTACTAGTGACAACCAAATTTTTGTATGAAAGGATTATTGCTTGGTTTAGAAAATATACTTTACAATGAGATTTCATTAGTGAAATTCTAAACCATCAAAAAGCCAATCATCAAGCAATCAAAGAAATTGATTACTGATGCAAAGTACTATCTTTGGGATGAACTATATCTTTTCAAGAGATGTGCAGACAGAGTAATCCATAGATGTATGCCTAAAGAAGAAGCACGGAAGATCCTCTGGCACTGCCATGGATTACAGTATGGAGGACATTTTGGAATTGAGCGAACAGCCACAAGAGTTTTCCAATGTGGCTACTACTGGCCTACTCTCTATAAAGACTCCCGAGTGTTTGTACTTAATTGTGACAATTGCCAAAGATCTGGCAATCTGCCTCACAGTTATGCCATGCCTCAACAAGGGATCTTGGAGATTGAATTGTTTGATGTATGGGGCATTGACTTCATGGGGCCTTTCCCACCATCATACTCAAACTCTTATATTCTGGTGGCAGTGGATTATGTATCCAAATGGGTGGAAGCTATTGCAATAAACACATCTTCAGCAGATTTGGTATCCCTAGAGTACTAATCAGTGATGGGGGCACTCATTTCTGCAATAAATAGCTTTACTCTGCTTTGGTTCGATATGGAGTTAGCCACAGGGTGGCCACTCCATATCATCCACAGACAAATGGGCAAGCTGAAGTCTCTAATAGAGAACTTAAAAGAATCCTGGAACGGACTGTGATTAACCGTAGAAGGGATTGGGCAAGAAGCTTGGATGATGCTCTGTGGGCATACAGAACAACATTCAAGACTCCTATAGGGACCTCTCCATACCAGCTTGTGTATGGAAAAGCTTGTCACTTGTCAGTAGAACTGGAACATAAGGCCTACTAGGCAACCAGATTCCTAAACCTTGATGCCAAGTTAGCAGGAGAAAAATGATTGCTCCAGTTAAATGAGCTAGAGGAGTTCAGACTCAATGCTTTCGAGAATGCAAAAATTTACAAAGAGAAAGCAAAAATATGGCATGATAAGAAGTTGTCATCCAGAGTCTTTGAATGAGGGCAGAAAGTTCTGCTGTTTAATTCTAGGCTCAGATTTTTCCCTGGGAAATTGAAATCCCGGTGGAGAGGTCCATATGTGATTACAAGTGTGTCACCATATAGATACGTGGAGCTTCAGGATAATGATTCTAACAAAAAGTTCATTGTTAATGGACAGAGAGTCAAACATTATCTTGAAAGCAATTTTGAGCAAGAATGCTCAAAACTGAGACTTGATTAAAGCTCAGTAATAGTCCAGCTAAAGACAATAAAGAAGCGCTTGCTGGGAGGAAACCCAGCCATTAACAAAGCTTAATTGTTAATTAATTGATTTTTACAGGTTTATGTCAATTATCTTCAAAGGTAAAATAGCAATTGCTTGAGTTTACAAAGTTATAGAAGGATTCAGAGGATAAAACAGCAAAAAGGAAGCTCACTGGTGCGAAAAAGCCAGTAAGAGCTGTTTTGGGCGTTGAACGCCCAAAAGAAGCATCTTCTGGACGTTGAACGACAGAAAGAAGCACCTTCTGGGCATTTAACGCCAGATTTACAGCATCCTGGGTGTTCAGAAAAATGCCCAGTGACAAAGGAGTCTCTGGCGTTCAACGCCAGCTAGAAGCAACAGTTGGGCGTTGAATGCCCAGGAGAAGCTACAAATGGGCGTTAAACGCCCAAAACATGCAGTGTTTGGGCGTTTAACGCCAGGAATGTGGGGAGGAGTATCTTTTTCAAAATCTCATCATATCTTTTGAATTTTTGAAATTGCCTCTCCTTCTATTCCTCTCCTTTCCTTTCTTTTGCTTGAGGACAAGTAAACCTCTAAGTTTGGTGTGTTTTTCTGTGATCACTGAGCTAAAACTCATCAAGATCATGGCACCTAAGGGAAAACAAACCACTTTAAGAGGTAAGAAAGAGAATATTACAAAACCACTTTGGAATCAAGAGAAGTTCTTAACCAAAGAACATGCAGACCAGTACCACAAAATAATGGGTCTGAGATCAGTGATCCCGGAAGTTAAATTCGATCTAAAAGAAGACGAATATCTAGAGATACAGGAGCTGAAGCACCAGAAGCTGTCTCTTGAAGGACCAAGCACCCCACAAATTAAAGGAGCATCCACCTCCCAAAATAAAGGTTGTTGAGTCATAATCTTAGCCTTAACTCTATGATAGTTGTTCTTATAGGAATTTACCTTAGAAGTTATATATGAGTAGTAGTAATTAGTATATCTATTTTGATTTTATCTCCAATTAAGCTATAATTTATTTTTCTCATCATCATCAAAAATGAATAAAATAGTAGATTTTTAGAATAAAGAGGCAATATTTTTTTCGAGTTCTTAATAAGGAAAATTCTAATTATTTATATGTGGTGGCAATACTTTTTGTCTTCTGAATAAATGCTTGAACAGTGCATATTTTTTATATTGAATTTTATGAATGTTAAAATTTTTGGCTCCTGAAAGAATGATGAACAAGAGAAATGTTATTGATGATCTGAAAAATCATGAAATTGATTCTTGAAGCAAGAAAAAGCAGTGAAAAAAAAGAAAAAGAGGTAGAAAAAGCCAATAGCCCTTTAAACCAAAAGGCAAGGGTGAAAAGGATCCAAGGCTTTGAGCATCAATGGATAGGAGGGCCCAAGGAAATAAATCCAGGCCTAAGCTGCTAAATCAAGCTGTCCCTAACCATGTGCTTGTGGCATGCAGGTCCAAGTGAAATGCTTGAGACTGAGTGGTTAAAGTCATGATCCAAAGTAAAAGAGTGTGCTTAAGAACTCTGGACACCTCTAATTGGGGACTTTAGCAAAGCTAAGTCACAATCTGAAAAGGTTCACCCAGTTATGTGTCTGTGGCATTTATGTATCCGGTGGTAATACTGGAAAACAAAGTGCTTAGGGCCACGGCCATGACTCATAAAGTAACTGTGTTCAAGAATCAACATACTAAACTAGGAGAATCAATAATACTATATGAATTCTGAGTTCCTATGGATGCCAATCATTCTGAATTTCAAAGGATAAAGTGAAATGCCAAAACTGTTCAGAAGCAAAAAGCTACTAGTCCCGCTCATCTAATTAGAATCTGAGCTTCACTTGAAACTCTGAGATATTATTGCTTCTTAATTTCTTTTTATCCTATTTTATTTATCTAAGTGCTTGGGGACAAGCAACAGTTTAAGTTTGGTGTTGTGATGAGTGGATATTTTATACGCTTTTTGGGGGTAATTTCATGTAGATTTTAGTATGTTTTAGTTAGTTTTTAGTATAATTTTATTAGTTTTTAGGAAAAATTCATATTTCTAGACTTTACTATGATTTTGTGTATTTTTCTGTAATTTCAGGTATTTTCTGTCTGAAATTGAGGGAGCTGAGCAAAAATCTGATTTAGGCTGAAAAAGGACTGCTGATGCTGTTAGATTCTGACCTCCCTGCACTCGAAATATATTTTTTGGAGTTACACGAGTCCAATTGGCGCGCTCTCAATTGGGTTCGAAAGTAGACATCCAGGGCTTTCCAGCAATATATAATAGTCCATACTTTTTGCGAAGATAGATGACGTAAACTGGCATTTAACGCCAGTTCCATGCTGTAGTCTGGCGTTCAGCGCCAGAAACAGGTTGCAAGTTAGACTTCAACGCCAGAAATAGGTTACAACCTGGCGTTCAACTCCAGAAACAGCCCAGGTATGTGAGAAGCTTAAGTCTCAGCCCCAGCACACACCAAGTGGGCCCCAGAAGTGGATTTCTGCACTATCCATCTTAGTTTACTCATTTTCTGTAAACCTAAGTCACTAGTTTAGTATTTAAACAACTTTTAGAGACTTATTTTGTATCTCATGACATTTTTAGATCTGAATTTTGTACCTTTTGACAGCATGAGTCTCTAAACTCCATTGTTGGGGGTGAGGAACTCTGCAGTGTCTCGATGAATTAATGCAATTATTTCTGTTTTCCATTCAAACACGCTTGTTCCTATCTAAGATGTTCATTCGTGCTTCACTATGAAGAAGGTGATGATCTGTGACACTCATCACCTTCCTCAATCCATGAACATGTGCCTGACAATCACCTCTGTTCTACATTAGATAGAATGAGTATCTCTTAGATTCCTTAATCAGAATCTTCGTAGTATAAGCTAGAATCCATTGGTGGCATCCTTGAGAATCCGGAATGTCTAAACCTTGTCTGTGGTATTCCAAGTAGGATTCAAGGATTGGATGACTGTGACAAGCTTTAAACTCGCGAGTGTTGGGCGTAGTGACAGACGCAAAAGTATCAATGGATCTTATTCCGACATGATCGAGAACCGACAGATGATTAGCCGTGCTGTGACAGAGCATTTGGACCATTTTCACTGAGAGGATGGGAAGTAGCCATTGACAATGGTGATGCCCTACATACAGTGATGAGCGGATAATTTATACGCTTTTTGGCATTGTTTTAGGTAGTTTTTAGTATGGGAAGTATGTTTTCATTAGTTTTTATGCTGAATTCACATTTCTAGACTTTACTACAAGTTTGTGTGTTTTTCTGTGATTTCAGGCATTTTCTGGCTGAAATTGAGGGACCTGGGCAAAACTCTGATAAAAGGCTGACAAAGGACTGCTAATGCTGTTGGAATCTGACCTCCCTGCACTCAAAATAGATTTTCTGGAGCTACAGAACTCTAAATGGCGCGTTCTCAACAACTTTGGAAAGTAGACATCCAGAGCTTTCCAACAATATATAATAGTCCATACTTTGTTCGATATTTGACGACGTAAACTGGCGCTCAACGCCAGTTCCACGCTGCATTCTGGAGCAAACGCCAGAAACACGTCACGAACCAGAGTTGAACGCCCAAAACACGTTACAACTTGGCGTTCAACTCCAAGATAAGCCTCAGCTCGTGGATAGATCAAGCTCAGCCCAAACATACACCAAGTGGGCCCCGAAAGTGGATTTATGCATCAATTACTTACTCTTGTAAACCCTAGTAGCTAGTTTAGTATAAATAGAACTTTTTACTAGTGTATTAGACATCTTTGGACGTTTAGTTCTTAGATCTTGGGGGCTGGCCATTCGGCCATGCTTGGACCTTTATCACTTATGTATTTTCAACGGTGGAGTTTCTACACACCATAGATTAAGGGTGTGGAGCTCTGCTGTACCTCAAAGTTTTAATGCAATTACTACTATTTTCTATTCCATTCGATTTATTCCTGTTCTAAGATATTCGTTGCACTTCAACTTGATGAATGTGATGATCCGTGCACTCATCATCATTCTCACCTATGAACGCGCATGACTGACAACCACTTCTGTTCTACCTTAGACCGGGCGCATATCTCTTGGATTCCTTAATCAGAATCTTCGTGGTATAAGCTAGAATTGATAGCGGCATTCATGGGAATCCGGAAAGTCTAACCTTGTCTGTGGTATTCTGAGTAGGATTCCAGGATTGAATGACTGTGATGAGCTTCAAACTCTTGAAGGTTGGGCGTTAGTGACAGATGCAAAAGAATCACTGGATACTATTCCAACCTGATTGAGAACCGACAGATGATTAGCGGTGCTGTGACAGAGCATTTGGACCTTTTTACTGAGAGGATGGGATGTAGCCATTGACAACGGTGATGCCCTACATACAGCTTGCCATAGAAAGGAGTGATGAAAAACTAGAAGAAAGAAGTAGGAAAGTAGAGATTCAGAAGGAACACAGCACCTCCATACATCTATCCGAAATTCCCACCATTGGATTACATGAGTAACTTTATCTTTATTTTCTGTTTATTTACTATTATTTGATTTTCAAAATTCCATAATCAATTATTATCCACCTGACTGAGATTTACAAGATGACCATAGCTTGCTTCATACAAACAATCTCTGTGGGATCGACCCTTACTCATGTAAGGTATTACTTAGACGACCCAGTACACTTGCTGGTTAGTTGTGCGGAGTTGTGACAAAGTGTGATTCACGTTTGAGAGCACCAAGCCTTTGGAACCATTGTTGATGATCACAATTTCACCCACCATACAGTTTGCCATGGAAGGAGCCTTGCATTTATGAAAGTGAGAAAGCATTATGTTGCAGGAATTCAGAGGACAAAGCATCTCCAAAACTCCAACATATTCTCCATTATTGCGTAACAATTATTTATTTTATGCCCTTTCATTCTTTTTACAATTGAAATTAAAGAACCCTATTGGTATCCTGACTAAGAATAATAAGATAACCATAGCTTGCTTCAAGCGAACAATCTCTGTGGGATTTGACCCTTACTCACGTAAGGTATTACTGGGACGACCCAGTGCACTTGCTGGTTAGTTGTGCGGAATTACATAGTGTGAAGTAATTTTCGTGCACCAGTAACAAACAAGTTCATCCGCACAATCCTTTGTAGAAGCTCATCAATTGTTTCAACCCGTCTACCTTGCTCTTCTTGCATGCACCGAGGACGGTGCAAATTTTTAAGTGTGGGGAGGTCGTCTGACCGACCTCCATGGGTAACAATTTCCTCTTTCAACACCAATTCTTAATTTTCTTTGCTAGTTAGTTGTTGCATTGCATGATAGGTTGCATGCTAGTTAGAATTTGTACATATTTTACCACTTATTTTTATGTTAGGACTACTTGGTTAGGGTGATGATTTCTTTTTCAAGAAACTGTTTTTAGGGCACCCTACCAATTTGAAAAAAGAAAATTTAACTTGCTTGAAGAATGTATTTTGGAACATGGTTTTTGAGCTAAGAACACAAGCATGTAAGTTTTGAGCCAAATTGTGTGGTTACATCATATAACCACTTATTTTCATTCTTGTGTAAATTTTTCTCTTTTCTATGATTGTAATCTTTGATTTGTTTGATTCTTTATGTCCATTATTCCATGTATACATGCATTTATATGATTGAGGCCATCATTTCATTTAGCTCACTTACCCAAATAGCCTACCTTTCATCAACCATTGTTAGCCAAATTTGAGCCTATTTAATCCCTGTTGTTCTTAATTTTATCACATCACTACCCCTAAGTGAAAAACAATAAATATCCTTAAGTTGGATCTTTGATTAGCTTAGGCTAGTGAGAATGTTTATCATTTGGGTATGGAAAACTTGGGACATTGGTTGAGGTAAAAGTGTAATCTTTGTATTTTTGTTGAAAATATTGCAAATTAGGTACATATTCATGCACTATATGTAAAACCATATGCATTGATACGTTTGTATATACTTTTGAAAAAAAACAAAAAAATGTGAAAAAAAATAAAGAAAAAATATAGAAAAAGAAAAAAAAAGAGAAAAAGAAATAAAAAGAGGACAAAAATGCCCCAAAGTAAAGTTCAATAAAAATCAATGCATATGGAATGTGAATTAAAGAGAATGCATGAGTATGTGAATAACTGGGAATCATGGGTAGCTAGGTTTTGTATTAGAATTGTATAGGTTGTTATATGTGTTAGGTGAGAGCTTAGGCTAATCAAAGATGCAAATTTCAAGCTCACTTGATCATATACATTCCTACCTTTACCCTAGCCCCATTACAACCTATGAATAAGTTCTCATGATGAATGTATGCATGCATTGAATACTTGTTGATTGTTAGATGAAAAATAAATCATGGAAAGCATGATTAGAAGAGAATTGAGGGATCGACCCTATACACTTGAGCGATTAGAGCGGATACACTTCCGATGAGGGTTCGATGCTCAATTCCTTGTTCCCGGCTTTCATGAGCTTTTCTTCTTGCAAGTGTATTTGAACTTCATTTTGATATTTGAATTGGTAGAGTTTTTGAGTCGTCATATGACCTTTGCCCTACTTGCTTATATATGTTCTTAGAGATTGATTTACTTTTAACCAAGTAGATAAAGTCATTTTGCATTTAGTTGCATTAATATAGATAGGTGCATATAGTTTATTTGCGTTGAATAAATGTTTATAACCCTTTTTCTTATCCTTCTTTATTCTTAGCATGAGGACATGCTTGGTTTAAGTGTGGGGAGATTTGATAAACCCCAATTTTGTGGTTTATCTTGTGCTAAATTTGGGGGATTTTATCACCTTTTCTCACATTTATTCAATGAAATAGCATGGTCATACAATTCTCCCTTGATTTGTGCTTAAATGTGAAAACATGCTTTTAGAGTTATCTAATTCCTTTGATTGATTGACAATTGGAAATTGCTAATTGATTTGGATACCACTAACACTAGTCTTTCCGTTGGGATTTGGCTAGGACTTGTGGAATCAAGTTAATTCATCCACTTGACTTTTCTTCATGGTTAGAGGTTAATTAAGTGGTAGCAATGGACAATTTGTGATCACAATTAAGGAGGATAACTAGGATAGGACTTCTAGTTCTCATATCTAGCCAAGAGCTTTGTTAGTTGTTAGTTTATTTTCATTACTATTTACATTCCATGTCTCTTACCCCCAAAAAACCCAAAATATACTTTATAGCCAAGAATTGAGCACTTCATTGCAATTCCTTGTGAGACGACCCGGAGTCCAAATACTTCGGTTAATTTTCATTGGGGTTTGTAGATGTGACAACTCAATATTTTTTATATGACAGTTGTTTGTTAGTTTGGAGCTATGCTTACAATGAAATCCTTCTTTCTATAAGAGAAATTCCTAACCAATGCAATTCTCATCTATCAAAATGGCACCGTTGCCGGGGAGGACAATGGTGCTATGTTATTGGCTATTGTATATATTGTGAATATCTTGAATTTGGGTAGTTTGTTTGTTTTGCTAGTTAGGATTTTGTTTTTTTGTTTGTTAGTAATACTTGTTTTCTTTTATACTCTCTTTCACTATGAATTCTCACCCCTTTTTCTATGAGTGTAGTTTTAACTATATTGTAGGAGATGGAAGCTCCAATGAGGATATGCATCAAGGATTTGGGAATCAAGGATGGGAGGAACTTCAAGCTTATAAACAACCTTCATGGCAACAACCTCCTACGAACTCCTATGGGTATAATCCTGATTCTAATGTGTATCAACCCAATGTATGTGATGACCCTAATTGTGGTTGTCAACCACAATAATCATATGCATATGATTCCATCCCTCAATATAGTTATACACCACATTCACAAGCCTCACATCACCATTCAACTCTATATGGCCATAATTCATACACACCATATCAACCACCATATGAATCACATCTAGAACCACCGTTCCAATACCAATACTCCCCTGAACCACAAGATCCATACACACCACCCCAAGAATTTCACCAATATGAACCGCCTTCTAACTACAACACCTTTTCCTCGAATGATGAACCTTCTCTTTTACCACCAACCCCCAATGAAGCCACCATGCTAGAAGTGAGAGATCTTGAATCTCATCTCTTAAGGCAACATGAGGAGGACAAAAAGAAGTTTGAGGAGTTAAGAGCGAAAATGACTACCATGGTAGAAACCATTGGTGACATGATCTCATTCCGCCTAAGCTTGTGTGACCAAGGCACTCCCATTATTGAATGTGGAGAAGCAACCAAGGAGCTTAGTGAGGAAATGAACCTGAAACTCCAAGGTGAAGAAGAGGAACCGAAACACGAAGTACAACAAGAGGAGAAGGTAGAGATGATTGAACCAAAGGAAGTAGCGGTTGGATGTTTAGGATATGTTGAGTACATAAAGGAATATCAAGTTGAAGAATCCTCTTTCAAGGAATGTGAAAGGGATACTAAAGAAAAGAGTAATGTTGCGGGAGTAAACGAGGAACCGAAGGAAATTGATCAAGAAGTGGATTTTATCATCAATGATTTTTTGTCCTCATTGATTAGTCCCCTTGACGATCTTGTTGAACCCTCTTCCAATGATGAAGTGGAATAAGTGTTCCAAGCAACAAGCCCTCCTATCTATGATGATTCCAAATCAACATATGATCCTTGTGAGTTTGAAGAATCCTTCCCCACTATGCTTGGAATTGACGATGAGGTGGATTTCGCTCAACCTCCTCTGTATGATTTGAGTGATGGGGAAGAGATAGAAGAAATTGGTGTAGAAGAACTTGAACTTGAGGAATCCTATCAAGTGGTGGAAACCTCTAAAAGGGGATGGATGGGAGAATAACATGCTTTGTCACGATCTTTGGGAACTCCTCCATCTAATTTGCCATCCAATCCTTCGCTTGAGTGGTAAAACTTCTAAATCTCAGCTTCATTATTCTACTTGAGTATGGTTTGCTTGAGACGGATGGCCAACTTAGGGTGCTTTGTGGAATTAAGCGTAAGAGGAGGACATTTAGTGGTTGGCGTTGTAAGTCTAGATTCATTATGGTTGGAAGCTCGAAACTGAAAAACATGGATTGGTGTAATGCTCAATTGAATGGGTCTAGGAGGATAGTTTGTTGCTCACATGAGATTTCTACTTTCTTATCACCCGAACAGAATCGAGACGATCAACTAGAAGATGGGTGTGAAGATAAGATATGGGATCCTGGATCATGCGCTGGAAGTCAATTTTGGGAGCTCATATCTTGGAAGGAACCTCACCAAAGCTTGGTGAACATGGTTGGAAATTCTAACAACCAACTGAAGGACAAGCACTCTTGGAGGTTCAAGGATGGATACAAGCATAAACCGCCTTGACAAGGAGCCTCCCAAATATCCAACTTAAGGACTTAAACCAAAAGGGCTTGGTGGGACATACCCCACCATGGTAAACTCTTTCCATTCTCTTATAGATATAACGAATGAATGAATTGGGTTCCATTGTATATAGTTTCTCCGGCGAGCCACCCCGCGACCACCACCATCGCCGCCTCGCCCCTCTTTTTTTCTTCCTCTCCTTCTCACCGTTTCCCTCTCCCTCTCGTTCCCCTATCCTCTCTCACGGTGACCGCAACTCCGACCGCCGCGACCTCCATTGTCGCCGGCAAGAGCTTCCTCGTCACCACCATCTGAGGCAATGACTCTGCTGATCACTTCCACTGCTTTCCTTTTCCGCAACCATTTCTGCTTTCCAGGTCCCATCCTGCCTCTGCTCTATTTTATTTCTGTTCTTAGCTTCCTGTTAGTTTAATTAGTTAGTACATGATTTTGTTTGTTAGGATAGTTAGAGATATCTGATGTTAGGTAGTTAGAATGTGGTTAGAGGATTCTAGGTCTGATAAGTGCTCCGTTTGTAATTACATGTTTGAATTTTTGTGCTGTGAGGAACTGCTCTATTTCATTGCTCTGCTTATGTTCTATGTTGCATGTTGCTTCACTGTTCATTGCTGCTAGTTGCTTGTAGCTCATTCATGTTCATTGCTCAATTGCTTACTTCCGATGCATTTATATATGGTCTTATCTATTTTTCATTGTTGATGCATTCATATGGAAGTTAATTTGACTATTTGAATTTGGAAAATAGCCAACTTACTGCCGAATTGATGCCAGATTTTTTCTAACCATACACCATGAATTACACTCACTTGTTGTAAAAACTCCTATTTGGTGATTTTTGTATCAAAGGGATTTTGTTACCTAAATGGTTTTGGAAATTGTTCAAAAACAAGTTTGGTCATGATTATCATATTCTTTGCTTATATACATGCTAGATTGCTTATGTGCATTGAATGATTCTAATGAATTTTCAGATTGACCAGTAACTTGACTTTCGTTTGAAATTGAGCTTATTTGCTTGCTCCACAAGATTGATGATTTCTTCCACCCATGTGACCGCTATGATTCGAAACCTTCATGTCCAGATTACCATTGGTCACATGGCATATGAATTTTTCAAATCTTATTTCAATTTTTGTGACTTTCATGGCTCATCGAATTTGGTGTTGAATATTTCTTGATTGATTCATTCTTTGACATTTTGATCACACCAACACCAATTCATGTAATTCTTGTAATTTGCATTGATTGATGACTTGCTTTCTCATGAGTTGTTTTTTTTAGCAATATCATATTTCATCACAATGACTTGGTGCTTTTCATGATTGTGAACATGCTTACATCCCTACTATGTACATATCTTTTGAATTAAGCCGGTAGCCACCATATCACTGACTTCCAAACCGATTTCTAACTCTAACTTGTCTAACCGACTAACTTCTCTTTTGGTTTTTGACTTAACTCTTTTGATCATTCTTTTGGATATGGTGTTTCTTAGGCATAATGATCAAGTAATGTGCAATTGTGGTTTGAATTCTTGGTTTGAAGATTCTTTTGAATTCTGAACCTTGTTGCTTTCTGATGAGCGGATAATTTATACGCTTTCTGGCATTGTTTTTAGATATTTTTTAGTATAATCTAGCTACTTTTAAGGATGTTTTCATTAGTTTTTATGCTAAATTCACATTTCTGGACGTTACTATGAGTTTGTGTGTTTTTATTTGATTTCAGGTAAGAAGGCTGACAAAGGACTGCTCATGTTGTTGGATTCTAACCTCCCTGTACTCGAAATGGATTTTCTAGAGCTACAGAACTCTAAATGGCGCGCTCTCAACGGCATTGAAAAGTAGACATCCAGAGCTTTTCAGCAATATGTAATAGTTCATACTTAATTTGTGATTAGACGACGTAAACTGGCGCTCAACGCCAGTTCCATGCTGCATTCTGGAGACAAACGCTAGAAACACGTCACGAACCAGAGTTGAACGCCAAAAACACATTACAACTGGTGCACGAAATTGTGATCATCAATGGCGCCATCAACATGGTACGCTCAATTGCAATCTCAATTCTTTATCACAACTTCGCACAACTAACCAGCAAGTGTACTGGGTCGTCCAAGTAATAAACCTTACGCGAGTAAGGGTCGATTCCACAGAGATTGTTGGTATGAAGCAAGCTATGGTTATCTTATAACTTTTAGTCAGACAAACTCAAATGGTTATGGAGGATATATAAATAAAACATAAAGATAAAGATAGAGATACTTATGCAATTCATTGGTGGGAATTTCAGATAAGCGTATGAAGA
>NC_029773.3:41688029-41688488 GCF_000817695.3 Arachis duranensis | reverse complement strand
GTCACAGTCATTCAATCATTGAATCCTACTCAGAATACCACAGACAAGGTTTAGACCTTTCGGATTCTCTTGAATACCGCCATCAATTCTAGCTTATACCACGAAGATTCCAATTAAGGGATCCAAGAGATAAACATTCAAGCCTTGTTTGCTTGTAGAACAGAAGTGGTTGTCAGGCACTCGTTCATAATGAGAATGATGATGAGTGTCACATAATCATCACATTAATCATGTTCTTGGGTGCAAATGAATATCTTAGAACAAGAACAAGCCGAATTGAATAGAAGAACAATAGTAATTGCATTAATACTCGAGGTACAGCAGAGCTCCACACCTTAATCTATGGTGTGTAGAAACTCCACCGTTGAAAATACATAAGAACAAGGTCTAGGTATGGCCGAATGGCCAGCCTCCCAATGATCTAAGATAGCATAAGAGTAAAGATAGCTACCAAGATAA
>NC_029773.3:41686412-41687825 GCF_000817695.3 Arachis duranensis | reverse complement strand
TGCCAGTTTGGGCGTTTAACTCCCATTCTTGTGCCAGTTCCGGCGTTTAACGCTGGGCAGTTTTGAGCTGATTTGGAACGCCGGTTTGGGCCATCGAATCTCGGGCAAAGTATGGACTATTATATATTGCTGGAAAGTCCAGGATGTCTACTTTCCAACGCCGTTGAGAGCACGCCAATTGGGCTTCTGTAGATTCAGAAAATCAACTTTGAGTGCAGGAAGGTCAGAATCCAACAGCATCTGCAGTCCTTTTCAGTCTCTGAATCAGAGTTTTGCTCAAGTCCCTCAATTTCAGCCAGAAAATACCTGAAATCACAGAAAAATACACAAACTCATAGTAAAGTCCAGAAAAGTGTATTTTAACTAAAAACTAATAAAAATATAATAAAAACTAACTAAAACATACTAAAAACATACTAAAAACAATGCCAAAAAGCGTATAAATTATCCGCTCATCACAACACCAAACTTAAATTGTTGCTTGTCCCCAAGCAACTGAAAATCAAATAAGATAAAAAGAAGAGAATATGCAATGAACTCCAAAAACATCTATGAAGATCACTATTAATTAGATGAGCGGGGCTTTAGCTTTTTGCCTCTGAACAGTTTTGGCATCTCACTCTATCCTTTGAAATTCAGAATGATTGGCTTCTTTAGGAACTCAGAATTCAGATAGTGTTATTGATTCTCCTAGTTAAGTATGATGATTCTTGAACACAGCTACTTTATGAGTCTTGGCCGTGGCCCAAAGCACTCTGTCCACCAGTATTACCACCGGATACATACATGCCACAAACACATAATTGGATGAACCTTTTCAGATTGTGACTCAGCTTTGCTAGAGTCCCCGATTAGAGGTGTCCAGGGTTCTTAAGCACACTCTTTTTGCCTTGGATCACAACTTTATTTCTTTCTTTTTCTCTCTTTTTTTCGTTTTCTTTTCTCCCCCTTTTTTTTCCGTTTTTCTCTTTTTTTTGTATTCACTGCTTTTTCTTGCTTCAAGAATCATTTTTATGATTTTTCAGATCCTCAGTAACATGTCTCCTTTTTCATCATTCTTTCAAGAGCCAACATTCATGAACGAAAAATTCAAAAGACATATGCACTGTTTAAGCATACATTCAGAAAACAAAAGTATTGCCACCACATCAAAATAATTAATCTGTTATAAAATTCAAAGTTCATGCAATTCTTCTCTTTTTCAATTAAGAACATTTTTCATTTAAGAAAGGCGATGGATTCATAGGACATTCATAACTTTAAGGCATAGACACTAAGACACTAATGATCACAAGACACAAACATAGGTAACATAAGCATAATTTTTGACAAAAAAATAGAAAAATAAAGAACAAGGAGATTAAAGAACGGATCCACCTCAGTGATGGCGGCTTGTTCTTCCTCTTGAAGATC
>NC_029773.3:41685990-41686297 GCF_000817695.3 Arachis duranensis | reverse complement strand
CATGGAGGAGGATGGAATGTTCTTGGTGCTCCACCCTTAGTTGTCCCATGTTGGAACTCAATTCTCCTAGGGAGGTATTGAATTGCTCCCAATGGTTTTGTGGAGGAAAGTGCATCCCTTGAGGCATCTCAGGGATTTCATGATGAGAGGGGTCTCTTGTTTGCTCCATCCTTTTCTTAGTGATGGGCTTGTCCTCATCAATGGGGGTGTCTCCCTCTATGTCAACTCCAACTGAATAACAGAGGTGACAAATGAGATGAGGAAAGGCTAACCTTGCCAAGGTAGAGGACTTGTCCGCCACCTTATA
>NC_029773.3:41683897-41685650 GCF_000817695.3 Arachis duranensis | reverse complement strand
ACCTCTTCTTCGAATCTCATGTCGGATCTCCGGATATTCACTCTTTTTGAGTTTAAAAGGGACCTCGGGGATCACCTTCTTCAAAGCCACAACTTCATAGAAGTGGTCTTGATACACCCTTGAGATGAATCTCTCCATCTTCCATGACTCGGAGGTGGAAGCTTTTGCCTTCCCTTTCCTCTTTCTAGAGGTTTCTCCGGCCTTGGATGCCATAAATGGTTATGGAAAAACAAAAAGCAATGCTTTTACCACACCAAACTTAAAAGGTTGATCGTTCTCGAGCAAAAGAAGAAAGAAGAGAGTAGAAGAAGAAGAAATGAAGGAGATGGAGATGGCTTTGTGGTTCGGCCAAAGGGGAAGAAGTAGTGTTTAGGTTGTGTGAAAATGAAAGAGTGAAGATGGGTTTATATAGGAGTGGAGAGGGGGTGTATGGTTCAGCTATGTGAGGGTGGGTTTGGGAGGGAAAGTGGTTTGAATTTGAATGGTGAGGTAGGTGGGGTTTTATGAAGGATGGATGTGAGTGGTGAAGAGGAAGATGGGATTTGATAGATGAAGGGTTTTTGGGAAAGAGGTGTTGAGGTGATTGGTGAATGGGTGAAGAAGAGAGAGAGTGGCGGGGTAGGTGGGGATCCTGTGGGGTCCACAGATTCTGAGGTGTCAAGGAAAAATCATCCCTGCACCAAGTGGCAAGCAAAAATGCCCTTTGTGCGAATTCTGGTGTTAAACGCCGGGCTGGTGCCCATTTCTGGCGTTTAACGCCAACTTCTTGCCCTTTACTAGCGTTTAACGCCAGTCTGGTGCCCCTTTCTGGCGTTAAACGCCCAGAATGGTGCCAGACTGGGCGTTAAACGCCCATTTGCTGCCCTTACTAGCGTTTAAACGCCAGCAAGATCTTCCTCCAGGGTGTGCTGTTTTTCTTTCTATTTTTCATTATGTTTTTGCTTTTTCAATTGATTTTGTGACTTCTCATGATCATCAACCTATAGAAAACATAAAATAACAAAGGAAAATAGATAATTATAACATTGGGTTGCCTCCCAACAAGCGCTTCTTTATTGTCAGTAGCTTGACAGTGGGCTCTCATGGAGCCTCACAGATGTTCAGAGCAATGTTGGAACATTCCAACACAAAACTTAGAGTTTGAATGTGGGGGTTCAATACCAAACTTAGAAATTGGTTGTGGCCTCCCAACACCAAACTTAGAGTTTGACTGCGGGGGCTCTGTTTGGCTCTGTTTTGAGAGAAGCTCTTCATGCTTCCTCTCCATGGTTATAGAGGGATATCCTTGAGCCTTAAACACAAGGGATTCTTCATTCACTTGAATGATCAATTCTCATCTGTCCACATCAATCACAGCCTTTGCTATGGCTAGGAAGGGTCTGCCAAGGATGATGGATTCATCCATGCACTTCCCAGTCTCTAGGACTATGAAATCAGCAGGGATGTAATGGTCTTCAACTTTTACCAGAACATCCTCTACAAGTCCATAAGCTTATTTTCTTGAATTGTCTGCCATATCTAGTGAGATTTTTGCAGCTTGTACCTCAAAGATCCCTAGCTTCTCCATTACAGAGAGAGGCATGAGGTTTATGCTTGACCCTAGGTCACACAAGGCCTTCTTGAAGGTCATGGTGCCTATGGCACAAGGTATTGAGAACTTCCTAGGATCTTGCCTCTTTTGAGGTAGTTTCTGCCTAGACAAGTCATCTAATTCTTTGGTGAGCAAAAGGGGTTCATCCTCCCAAGTCTCATT
>NC_029773.3:41682918-41683550 GCF_000817695.3 Arachis duranensis | reverse complement strand
ACATTCATTCATGTGTCTTAAGGATCTTCAAGTAATTCTTGATGATTTCTTACTCTGATCTTTGAATTCTTTTGACTTGAGTGTTTATGTGTCTCATTAGTGTCAGCAGTATACAAACTGCTAAGTTTGGTGTCTTGCCTCCTTAGTACTGCTTGGTGCATTTTGCATTCCAAACAGACTTTGAGAAATCATATTGACTTGCTGGGTCAATATTTTGTTCTGAGCCAATATGGCATTCAGAGTATCAATCTCAAGAACTCCCTTCTTCTGATTCGTCCCATTGTTCACAGGACTCCTTTCAGAAGTGTACATGAATTGGTTATTTGCAACCATTTCAATCAGCTCTTGAGCTTCTGTAGGCATCTTCTTCAGATGAAGAGAGCCTCCAGCAGAGCTATCCAAAGACATCTTGGACAGTTCAGACAGACCATCATAGAAAATACCTATGATGCTCCATTCAGAAAGCATATCAGAAGGACACTTTCTGATTAATTGTTTGTATCTTTCCCAAGCTTCATAGAGGGATTCTCCTTCCTTCTGTCTGAAGGTTTGGACTTCCACTCTAAGCTTACTCAATTTTTGAGGTGGAAAGAACTTTGCCAAGAAGGCATTGACTAGCTTTTCCCAAGAGT
>NC_029773.3:41681233-41682802 GCF_000817695.3 Arachis duranensis | reverse complement strand
TCAGCTAAAATCTGATGAGGATCTTCCAATGGAAGTCCATGAAACTTGCAATTCTGTTGCATTAGAGAAACCAATTGAGGCTTAAGCTCAAAGTTGTTTGCTCCAATGGCAGGGATAGAGATGCTTCTCCCATAGAAGTCGGGAGTAGGTGCAGTAAAGTCACCCAGCACCTTTCTTGCATTGTTGGCATTGTTGTTGTTTTCAGCTGCCATGGGTTCTTCTTCTTTGAAGATTTCTGTTAGGTCCTCTAAAGAGAGTGGTGCCTTAGCTTCTCTTAGTTTTCGCTTCAAGGTCCTTTCAGGTTCAGGGTCAGCCTCAACAAGAATGCTTTTGTCTTTGCTCCTGCTCATATGAAAGAGAAGAAAACAAGAAAATATGGAATCCTCTATGTCATAGTATAGGGATTCCTTGAGATGTCAGAGGAAAAGAAAAATGGAAGGAAGAGGTAAAAAATTCGAACTTATTAAAGAAAGATGGAGTTCGAATTGTGCATTGAGGTATAGTGTTAGTCCATAAATAGAAGGATGTGAGAAGAGAGAAATAAATTAAAAAGATTTTAAAAACATTTTGAAAAAGATTAATTGATTTTCAAAAACTAAGAGTGAAAAAGAAATCAAGTAATTTTTGAAAAAGATTTTGAAATTAGAAATTAAAAAGATATGATTGAAAACTATTTTGAAAAAGATGTGATTAGGAAGATATGATTGAAAAGTTATGGTTTTAAAAAGATGTGATTGAGAAAATATGATTTGAAAAAGAATTTAAAAAGATTTGATTTTGAAAAATTAATGACTTGGCTAACAAGAAAAGATATGATTCAAACATTAAACCTTTCTCAACAGAAAAGGCAACATACTTGAATTATTGAATCAAATCATTAATTGTTAGCAAGTATTTTTGAAAATGGGGAGAAATTGATTTTGAAAACATGTGATTGAAAAGATATGATTTGAAAAAGATTTGATTTTGAAAAATTTTAAAAACTTGAAAAAAAATTGCATTAAAAACAAAATCTTCCCTCTTGTGCCATCCTAGCGTTAAACGCCCAGAATGGTATACATTCTGGCGTTTAATGCCCAAAACACTACCCTGCCTGGCTGGGCGTTTAACGCCAGTTTGTCTTCCTCACTGGGCGTTTTGAACGCCCAGCTTTTTCTGTGTAATTCCTCTGCTGTATGTTCTGAATCTTCAATTCTCTGTATTATTGACTTGAAAAGACACAAATAAAAAATATTTTTGGATTTTTAATGATGAAGAATAATCAATATGCAACTAAAATCAAATAACAATGCATGCAAGACACCAAGAACAACTTGAAGATCACTGAAGACACATGAAAAATGCAAGAAGAACAGAAATATGCAATTGACACCAAACTTAAAATGAGACTCTAGACTCATCAAGAAATATAAAATATTTTTGGTTTTTATGATTTTGTAATTTTTTTTGGATTTTTCAAAAATTAAGTGGAAAAAGAAAATAAAGATATCAAAATTTTTAATGAGAATTCCAGGAATCATGGCAATGTTAGTCTAAAGCTTCAGTCTAAAGAGATTAGACATGGCTAGT
>NC_029773.3:41666757-41681212 GCF_000817695.3 Arachis duranensis | reverse complement strand
AATCTCAACTCTTTATCACAACTTCGCACAACTAACCAGCAAGTGTACTGGGTCGTCCAAGTAATAAACCTTACGCGAGTAAGGTTCGATCCCACAGAGATTGTTGGTATGAAGCAAGCTATGGTTATCTTGTAACTCTTAGTCAGGCAAACTCAAATGGTTATGGAGGATATATAAATAAAACATAAAGATAAAGATAGAGATACTTATGTAATTCATTGGTGGGAATTTCAGATAAGCGTATGAAGATGCTGTGTCCCTTCCGTCTCTCTGCTTTCCTACTGTCTTCATCCAATCCTTCTTACTCCTTTCCATGGTAAGCTGTATGTTGGGCATCACCGTTGTCAGTGGCTACAGTCCCGTCCTCTCAGTGAAAATGTTCAACGCACACTGTCACGGCACGGCTAATCATCTGTCGGTTCTCAATCAGGTTGGAATAGAATCCAGTGATTATTTTGCGTCTGTCACTAACGCCCAGCCTTCAGGAGTTTGAAGCTCATCACAGTCATTCAATCATTGAATCCTACTCAGAATACCATAGACAAGGTTTAGACCTTCTGGATTCTCTTGAATGCTGCCATCAATTCTACCTTATACCACGAAGATTCCAATTAAGGGATCCAAGAGATAAACATTCAAGCCTTGTTTGCTTGTAGAACAGAAGTGGTTGTCAGGCACTCGTTCATAAGTGAGAATGATGATGAGTGTCACATAATCATCACATTCATCATGCTCTTGGGTGCAAATGAATATCTTAGAACAAGAACAAGCCGAATTGAATAGAAGAACAATAGTAATTGCATTAATACTCGAGGTACAGCAGAGCTCCACACCTTAATCTATAGTGTGTAGAAACTCCACCGTTGAAAATACATAAGATCAAGGTCTAGGCATGGCCGAATGGCCAGCCTCCCAATGATCTAAGATAGCATAAGAGTAAAGATAGCTACCAAGATAAAAAATACAATAGTAAAATGTCCTATTTGTAAGCAAAAGGTCCTACTTATAGAAAACTAGTAGCCTAAGGTTTACAAAGATGAGTAAATGACATAAAAATCCACTTTCGGGCCCACTTGGTGTGTGCTTGGGCTGAGCATTGAAGCATTTTCGTGTAGAGACTCTTCTTGGAGTTAAACGCCAGCTTTTGTGCCAGTTTGGGCGTTTAACTCCCATTCTTGTGCCAGTTCTGGCGTTTAACGCCGGACAGTTTTGAGCTGATTTGGAACGCTAGTTTGGGCCATCAAATCTCGGGTAAAGTATAGACTATTATATATTGCTGGAAAGCCCAGGATGTTTACTTTCCAATGCCGTTGAGAGCGCGCCAATTGGGCTTCTGTAACTCCAAAAAATCCACTTCGAGTGCAGGGAGATCAGAATTCAACAGCATCTGCAGTCCTTTTCAGCCTCTGAATCAGATTTTTGCTCAAGTCCCTCAATTTCAGCCAAAAAATACCTGAAATCATAGAAAAACACACAAACTCATAGTGAAGTCCAGAAAAGTGAATTTTAACTAAAAACTAATAGAAATATAACAAAAACTAACTAAAACATACTAAAAACATACTAAAAACAATGCCAAAAAGCGTATAAATTATCCGCTCATCAACAACTTGGCGTTCAACTCCAAAAGAAGCCTCTACACGTGTAAAGCTCAAGCTCAGCCCAAGAACACACCAAGTGGGCCCCGGAAGTGGATTTCTGCATCAATTACTTACTTTTGTAAACCCTAGTAGCTAGTCTAGTATAAATAGGACATTTTATTATTGTATTAGAGATCCTGGATCCTGGATTGTATTTTTGATCCGGTGATCACATTTTGGGGGCTGGCCATTCGGCCATGCCTGAACCTTCATCACTTATGTATTTTCAACAGTAGAGTTTCTACACACCATAGATTAAGGGTGTGGAGCTCTGCTGTACCTCGAGTTTTAATACAATTACTACTGTCTTTTATTCAAATTCAATCTTATTTCTGTTCTAAGATACTACTCGTACTTCAATCTGATGGATGTGATGATCCGTGACACTCATCATCATCCGTCCCTATGAACGCGTGCCTGACAACCACTTCCGTTCTACAAGCGAAAGCTAGAGTGTGTATCTCTTGGATTCCTGATGCACGATGCATGGTTGCCCTCGCCTGACAACCGAGCCTCCCATTCCATGAGATCAGAGTTTTCGTGGTATAAGCTAGAATTGATGGCAGCATTCATGAGAATCCGGAAAGTCTAAACCTTGTTTGTGGTATTCCAAGTAGGATTCCGGGATTGAATGACTTTGACGAGCTTCAAACTCGCGATTGTTGGGCGTGATGACAAACGGAAAAGAATCAAGGGATTCTATTCCGACATGATCGAGAACCGACAGATGATTAGTCGTGCCGTGACAGAGCATTTGGACCTTTTTCACTAAGAGGATGGGATGTAGCCATTGACAACGGTGATGCCCTACATACAGCTTGCCATGGAAAGGAGTAAGAAGGATTGGATGAAGGTAGTAGGAAAGCAGAAATTCAGAAGGAGCACAGCAACTTCATACGCCTATCTGAAATTCCCATCGATGATCTACATAAGTATTTCTATCTTTATTTTCTGTTTATTTATTATTATTATTCGAAAACTCCATAACCATTTATTATCCGCCTGACTGAGATTTACAAGTTGACCATAGCTTGCTTCATACCAACAATCTCCATAGGATCGACCCTTACTCACGTAAGGTTTATTACTTGGACGACCCAGTGCACTTGCTGGTTAGTTGTGCAAGGTTGTGAAGAAAGTGCTGAGTTAGTAAATGCGCACACCAAGTTGAATGCCATTATAAGAGATCACAATTTCGTGCACCAAGTTTTTGGCGCCGTTGCCGGGGATTGTTCGAGTTTGGACAACTAACGATTCATCTTGTTGCTCAGATTAGGTAATTTTCTTTTTATTTTCTTTTCAAAATGTTTTCAAAAAAATAAATATTTTTCAAAATATTTTTCAAAATGTTCTCACCTGTTTTCGAAAATTTTTTCAAATTATTAAGAATGAATTCTAGAGTTTCATGAAGCATGTTAAAATCTGGCTGGCTGTAAAGCCATGTCTAAATTCTTTTGAACTGAGGCTTTCTCTTCACATGCTTGAACTATGTATGCTAAAGTTTGGCTGGCTATTAAGCCATGTCTAATTTCTGGACCGGAGCTTTAGACTAACATTGAAAGATTCCTAGAATTCTTGTTAAAAATTTTGAATTTCTTATTTTATTTTTCCTATATGTTTTCAAAAAAAATATACAAAAATCCAAAAAAATAATAAAATCATAAAATTAGAAAAAAATATTTTGTGTTTCTTGTTTGAGTCTTGAGTCAATTTATAAGTTTGGTGTCACTTGCATATTCATCTTGTTCTTGCAATTTTTGAAAATTCATGCATTCATAGTGTTCTTCATGATCTTCAAGTTGTTCTTGGTAAGTCTTCTTATTTGATCTTGATGTTTTCTTGTTTTCTGTCTTTTATTGTTTTTCATGTGCATCTTTGCATTCATATTGTCTAAGCATTAAAGATTTCTAAGTTTGGTGGCTTGGATTTTTTCTTTGCATCAAAAATTTTTCAAAAATATGTTTTTGATGTTCATCATGATCTTCAAAGTGTTTTTGGTGTTCATCTTGACATTCATAGTGTTCTTGCATGCATCATGAGTTTTGATTCATAATATTCATGTTGTGAGTCATTTTTGTTGTTTTTCTCTCTATCATTAAAAATTCAAAAAAATAAAAAATATATTTTCCTTATTTCTCTCAAAATTTTGAAAATTTGAGTTGACTTAGTCAAAAATTTTTAAAATTAGTTAAGTTCTTATAAGTCAAGTCAAATTTTCAATTTTAAAAATCTTATCTTTTCAAAATCTTTTTCAAAAATCAAATCTCTTTTACTTTTATCTTATGATTTTCAAAAATTTAAAACTATTTTTCAAAATCTTTTTCTTATTTTATTTCAAATTTTTGAAACTTAACTAACAAGTAATGTGATTGATTCAAAAATTTAAAGTTTGTTACTTTATTGTTAAGAAAGGTTCAATCTTTAAATTCTAGAATCATATCTTTTAGTTTCTTGTTAGTCAAGTAATTAATTTTAATTTTAAAAATTAAATCTTTTCCAACCATATCTTTTTATCATATCTTTTTAAATTTTATCTTTTTCAAAAATTTGATTTCAAAATATCTTCTTATCTTCTTATCCTTTCAAATTTGATTTTCAAATCTTTTTCAAACTAACCAATTAACTGTTGTTTATTTTTTATCTTTTTCAAAACCACCTAACAACTTTTCTCTCTCCAATTTTCGAAAATACCTCCCTCTTTTTCAAAAAAAAATTCTTTTTAATTAATTAATTGTTTTAAGTTTTAATTTTAATTCTATTTCCCCTTTAATTTTCAAAAATCATTAACTCCTTTTCAAAAATTATTTTCGAAAACTTCTCTCTCATCTTATTCTATTTATTCATTCATTTACTAACACTTCTCTTCATCTCAAATCACTGCCCCCTATCCTCACCCTTGTGTTTGGATTATTCATTCTTCTTCACTCTTATTCCCTTTCTTCTTCTACTAACATAAAGGAATCTCTATACTGTGACATAGAGGATTCCTCTTCATTTTCTATTCTCATCTCTTTATATGAGCAGGAACAAGGAAAAAGGTATTCTTGTTGAAGCGGATCCTGAATCTGAAAGAACTCTGAAGAGGAAACTAAGAGAAGCTAAATTACAACAATCCAGAGACAACCTTACTGAAATTTTCAAACAAGAAAAGGATATGGCAGCCAAACCAACAACAACAATGCAAGGAGGATGCTTGGTGATTATACTACACCTACTTCCAAGTTTGATGGAAGAAGCATCTCAAATCCTGCCAATGGAGCAAATAATTTTGAGCTGAAACCTCAACTAGTTGCTCTAATGCAACAAAACTGCAAGTTTCAAGGACTTCCATGAGAAGATCCCTACCAGTTTTTAACTGAGTTCTTGTAGATTTGTGAGACTGTTAAGACTAATGGAGTAGATCCTGAAGTCTACAGGCTCATGCTTTTCCCTTTTGCTGTAAGAGACAGAGCTAGAACATGGTTGGACTCACAACCTAAAGATAGCCTGGACTCTTAGGATAAGCTTGTCATGACCTTCTTGGTTAAATTCTTTCCTCCTCAAAAGCTGAGCAAGCTTAGAGTGGATGTTCAGACCTTCAAGCAAAAAGATGGTGAATCCCTATATGAAGCTTGGGAAAGATACAAGCAGATGACCAAAAAGTGTCTTTCTGACATGTTTTCAGAATAGACCATGATAGATATATTCTATTATGGTCTGTCTGAGTTCTCTAAGATGTCACTGGACCACTCTGCAGGTGGATCCATTCACCTAAAGAAAATGCCTACAGAAACTCAGGAACTTATTGAAATGGTTGCAAATAACCAATTCATGTACACTTCTGAGAGGAATTTCGTGAATAATGGGACGCCTCAGAGGAAGAGAGTTCTTGAAATTGATGCTCTGAATGCCATATTGGCTCAGAACAAAATGTTGACTCAGCAAGTCAACATGATTTCTCAAAGTCTGAACGGATAGAAAAATGCATCCAACAGTACTAAAGAGGCATCTTCTGAAGAAGAAGCTTATGATCCTGAAAATCCTGCAATGGCAGAGGTAAATTACATGGGTGAATCTTATGGAAACACTTATAATTCTTCATGGAGAAATCATCCAAATTTCTCATGGAAAGATCAACAAAAGCCTCAACAAGGCTTTAATAATGGTGGAAGAAACAAGGTCCTCCATTAGAAATTTGGAGGCACAAGTGGGCCAGCTGAGTAAGAAAGTCACTGAAACTCCTCCTAGTACTCTCCCAAGCAATATTGAAGAAAATCCAAAAAGAGAGTACAAGGCCATTGATATAATCAATATGGCCGAACCTAGAGAGGAAGGAGAGGACGTGAATTCCAATGAGGAAGACTTCATGGGACGTCTCTCAAGCAAGAAGGAGTTCCCTGTTGAGGACCCAAGAGAATCTGAGGCTCATATAGAGACCATAGAGATCCCATTAAACCTCCTTCTGCCATTCATGAGCTCTGAAGACTATTCTTCCTCTGAAGAGGAAGAAGATGTAACTGGAGAGCAAGTTGCTCAATATCTAGAAGCCATCATAAAGCTAAATACCAAGTTGTTTGGTAATGAGACTTGGGAAGGTGAACCTCCCTTGCTCATTAGTGAACTAGATACCTGGGTTCAGCAAACTCTACCTCAAAAGAGACAAGATCCTGGCAAATTCGTAATACCCTGCACCATAGGCACCATGACCTTTGAAAAAGCTCTGTGTGACCTAGGGTCAGGTATAAATCTTATGCCACTCTCTGTAATGGAGAAGTTGGGGATCATTGAGGTACAGCATTCCATATTCTCCTTACAAATGGCAGACAAGTCAGTAAGACAAGCTTATGGATTGGTAGAGGACGTGTTAGTAAAGGTTAAAGGCCTTTACATCCCTGCTGATTTCATAATCTTAGACACTAGGAAGGAGGAGGATGAATGCATCATCCTTGGAAGACCTTTCCTAGCCACAGCAGGAGCTGTGATAGACATTAATAGAGGAGAATTAATCCTTCAATTGAATGGAGACAACCTTGTGTTTAAGACTCAAGGATGTTCTTCTATATACATGAAGAGGAAGCATGAAAAGCTTCTCTCAGTACAGAGTCAAACAAAGCCCCCACAATCAAGCTCTAAGTTTGGTGTTGGGAGGCCATAGCCAAACTCTAAGTTTGGTGTTGAATCCCCACATCCAAACTCTAAGTTTGGTGTTGGGAGTCTACAACATTGACCTGATCACCTGTGTGGCTCCAAGAGAGCCCACTGTCAAGCTATTGACATTAAAGAAGCGCTTATTAGGAGGCAACCCAATTTTTATTTATCTAAATTTTATTTTTTTTATTGTTCTTTAATGTTTTATTAGGTTCATGATCATGTAGAGTCACGAAAAAAATACTAAATTTAAAAACAGAATCAAAAACAGCAGAAGAAAAATCACACCCTGGAGGAAAGACTTACTGGCGTTCAAACGCCAGTAAGGAGCATCTGGCTGGCGTTCAACGCCAGAACAGAGCATGGATCTGACGTTGAACGCCAGAAACAAGCAGCATCCTGGCGTTTAAACGCCAGGAATATACCCTGAGGAGAGGTGGTGCTGAACGCCAGAAACAAGCATGGAACTGGCGTTCAACGCCAGAAACATGCTGCAATTGGGCGTTGAATGCCCAAAATAAGCATCACTTCGGCGTTTAAATGCCAGAATTGTATGCAAAGGCATTTTACATGCCTAATTGGTGCAGGGATGTAAATTCTTGACACCTCAGGATCTGTGGACCCCACAGGATCATCCCAGGATCTGTGGACCCCACAGTCATCCTCTCTTTCCAATAAACACTCTTCCCTAAAACCCTTCACCAATTACCTTCAAAATTCAAAATTTCTTTCCCACCCAAACCCACCCTAAATAGCCGAACCTACCCCCTCTCCCCTCACTATATAAACCCCTCTATCCTTCTTCATTTTCACACAACACAACCCCCTCTTCTACATGATGAGCGGATAATTTATACGCTTTTTGGCATTGTTTTTAGTATGTTTTAGTTAGTTTTTATTATATTTTTATTAGTTTTTAGTTAAAATTCACTTTTCTAGACTTTACTATGAGTTTCTATGTTTTTCTGTGATTTCAGGTATTTTTTGGCTGAAATTGAGGGACCTAAGCAAAAATCTGATTCAGAGGCTGAAAAGGACTGCAGATGCTGTTGAATTCTGACCTCCCTGCACTCGAAGTTATTTTCTGGAGCTAAAGAAGCTCAATTGGCACGCTCTCAACTGCATTGGAAAGTAGACATCCTGGGCTTTCCAGAAATGTTTAATAGTTCATACTTTTCCCGAGATTTGATGGCCCAAACCGGTGTTCCAAATCAGCTTAAAACTGCCCGGCGTTAAACGCCGGAACTGGCACAAGAATGGGAGTTAAACGCCCAAACTGGCACAAAAGCTGGCGTTTAACTCCAAGAAAAGTCTCTACACATGAAGGATTCAATGCTTAGCCCAAGCAGACACCAAGTGGGCCCGGAAGTGGATTTTTATGTCAATTACTCATCTTTGTAAACCCTAAGCTACTAGTTCTCTACAAATAGGACCTTTTGCTTTTGTATTTTTATCTTTGATCAGTTCTATGCTATCTTAGATCACGTTTTGGGAGGCTGGCCTCATGGCCATGCCTAGACCTTGTTCTTATGTATTTTCAATGGTGGAGGTTCTACACACCATAGATTAAGGTGTGGAGCTCTGCTGTACCTCGAGTATTAATGCAATTACTACTGTTCTTCTATTCAATTCAGCTTGTTCTTGTTCTAAGATATCACTTGTTCCTCAACTTGATGAATGTGATGATCCGTGACACTCATTATCATTCTCACCTATGAACGTGTGCCTGACAACCACCTCGATTCTACCTTAGATTGAGTGGATATCTCTTGGATCCCTTAATCGGAATCTTCGTGGTATAAGCTAGAATTGATGGCGGCATTCAAGAGAATTCGGAAGGTCTAAACCTTGTCTGTGGTATTCTGAGTAGGATTCAATGATTGAATGATTGTGACGAGCTTCAAACTCCTGAAGGCTGGGCGTTAGTGACAGACGCAAAATGAATCACTGGATTCTATTCCAACCTGATTGAGAACTGACAGATGATTAGCCGTGCTGTGACAGAGCGCGTTGTACATTTTCACTGAGAGGACGGGACTGTAGCCACTGACAACGGTGATGCCCAACATACAGCTTTCCATGGAAAGGAGTAAGAAGGATTGGATGAAGACAGTAGGAAAGCAGAGAGACGGAAGGGACAAAGCATCTCCATACGCTTATCTGAAATTCTCACCAGTGAATTACATCAGTATCTCTATCTTTATTTTATGCTTTATTCATAAATCATCCATAACCATTTGAATCTGCCTGACTGAGATTTACAAGATGACCATAGCTTGCTTCATACCAACAATCTCCGTGGGATCGACCCTTACTCGCGTAAGGTTTATTACTTGGACGACCTAGTGCACTTGCTGATTAGTTGTGCGAAGTTGTGATAAAGAGTTGAGATTGCAATTGAGCGTACCATGTTGATGGTGCCATTGATGATCACAATTTCGTGCACCAAGTTTTTGGCACCATTGCCGGGGAATTAAATGTCCTAACTACAGTTTCACATTTGTTCCCTGCAATAACATTGCCAAGTTTTGATCCGGCAACAACACCATGTTTTTGGCGCCGTTGCCGGGGATTGTTTGAGTTTGGACAACTGACGGTTCATCTTGTTGCTTAGCTTAGGTATTTTTCTTTAGAGTTCTTAAGAATGAATTCTAGTGTTTCAAGGTGATGTTCTTATCATCACCAAAGCTGATTGATTCTCATCAATTTAGCTCTTGAATATAATGTCCTACTGAAGCTTGAATAGCCATGTCTAATTTCTTTAGACTAAAGCTTTAGACTAACATTGCATGATTCCTGGAATTTTCATTAAGAATTTTGAAACCTTTATTTTCTTCTCCATATAATTTTCAAAAAATCCAAAAAAACTATAAAATCTTAAAACCAAAAATATGTTTTGTTTCTTGTTGAGTCTAGTGTCTCATTTTAAGTTTGGTGTCAATTGCATGTTTCTATTCTTCTTGCATTTTCTTCAAATTCATTCATGTGTCTTAATTGATCTTCAAGTTGCTCTTGATGATTTCTTTGTTCTGATCTTTAAATTCTCTTGTTTTGTGTGTTTTGTTGTATCTCATATGCATTCTCATTTTGTTAGTGTCAATTGTGTACAAACTTCTAAGTTTGGTGTCTTGCATGCATTGTTTATTTGATTTTAGTTGCATTGTGATCATTCCTCATCATTAAAAATCCACAAAATATTTTTAATCTGTGTCTTTTCAAGTCAATAATACAGAGAATTGAAGATTTAGAACATACAGTAAAGGAATTACACAGAAAAAAGCTGAACATTCAAAACGCCCAGTGAGGAAGGAAAACTGGCGTTTAAACGCCAGCCAGTGTGCCTGGCTGGGGGTTTAACGCCTAAAAGGGGTAAGTTTTGGGCGTTAAACGCCAGAATGTATACCATTCTGGGCGTTTAATGCCAGGATGGCACAAGAGGGAAGATTTTGTTTTTAATTCAAATTTTTTTCAAGTTTTCAAAATTTTTCAAAATTAAATTGTTTTTCAAATCATATCTTCTCAATCATATCTTTTAAAACTATATCTTTTCAATCATATCTTTTAATCACATCTTTTTCAAAATAGTTTTCAATCATATCTTTTTGATTTCTACTTTCAAAAATCTTTTTCAAAAATCACTTTATTTATTTCCCAATCTTAGTTTTCAAAAATCAATTACTTTTTTTTAAAATTTTTTTTATTAATTCACTTTAATTTTCAAAAATTTCTTCCCCTCTTCTCACATCCTTCTATTTATGGACTAACACTTCTCCATTATCAATAAATTTGAATTCTATCTTTCTAGATAAAGTTCGAATTCTTCTTCTACCCTCTCCTTCTATTTTTCTTTTCCTCTGACACCTGAAGGATCTGTGATATAGAGGATTCCATATTTTCTTGTTCTCTTCTCTTTCTTATGAGCAGGAGCAAAGACAAAGGCATTCTTGTTGAAGCTGACCCTGAACCTGAAAGGACCATGAATCGAAAGCTAAGAGAAGCTAAAGCACAACTCTCTGCAGAGGACCTAACAGAAATCTTCAAACAAGAAGAAGACATGGCAGCCGAAAATAACAACAATGCCAACAATGCAAGGAAGGTACTGGGTGACTTTACTGCACCTACCCCCGACTTCTATGGGAGAAGCATCTCTATCCCTGCCATTGGAGCAAACAACTTTGAGCTTAAGCCTTAATTAGTTTCTCTAATGCAACAGAATTGCAAGTTCCATGGACTTCCATTGGAAGATCCTCATTAGTTTTTAGCTGAGTTCTTGCAAATCTGTGACACTGTCAAGACCAATAGGGTTGACCCTGAGGTCTACAGACTTATGCTATTCCCTTTTGCTGTAAGAGACAGAGCTAGGATATGGTTGGACTCACAACCTAAAGAAAGCCTGAACTCTTGGGAAAAGCTAGTCAATGCCTTCTTGGCAAAGTTTACCACCTCAAAAATTGAGTAAACTTAGAGTGAAAGTCCAAACCTTCAGACAGAAAGAAGGTGAATCCCTCTATGAAGCTTGGGAAAGATACAAACAATTGATCAGAAAGTGCCACCTTGGGAAAGATACAAACAATTAATCAGAAAGTGTCCCTCTGATATGCTTTCTGAATGGAGCATCGTAGGTATTTTCTATGATGGTTTGTCTGAACTGTCCAAGATGTCTTTGGATAGCTCTGTTGGAGGATCTCTTCATCTGAAGAAGACGCCTACAGAAGCTCAGGAACTCATTGAAATGGTTGCAAATAACCAATTCATGTACACTTCTGAAAGGAATCCTGTGAACAATGGGACGAATCAGAAGAGAGAAGTTCTTGAGATTGATACTCTGAATGCCATACTGGCTCAGAACAAAATATTGACTCAGCAAGTCAATATGATTTCTCAAAGTCTGTCTGGAATGCTGCACCAGGCAGTACTAAGGACGCTTCATCTAAATAGGAAGCTTATGATCCTGAGAACCCTTCAATGGAAGAGGGGAATTACATGGGAGAACCCTATGGAAACACCACCTATAATCCTTCATGGAGAAATCATCCAAATCTCTCATGGAAGGATCAACAGAGACCTCAACAAGGTTTCAACAAAAATAATGGTGGAAGAAACAGGTTTAGCAATGGCAAGCCTTTTCCATCATCTTCTCAGCAACAGACAGAGAATTCAAAGCAGAGCCACTCTGACTTAGAAACCATGGTCTCTGATCTAATCAAAACCACTCAAAGTTTCATGACTGAAACAAGGTCATCCATTAGAAATTTGGAGGCACAAGTGGGACAGCTGAGCAAGAAAATTACTGATCTCCCTCCCAGTACTCTTCCAAGCAATACAGAAGAGAATCCAAAAGGAAAATGCAAAGCCATTAATATGACCCACATGACCGAACTTGGAGAGGAGGAAGAGGCAGTGATCGCCACTGAAGAAGACCTCAATGGACGTCCACTGGCCTCCAATGAGTTCCCTAATGAGGAACCATGGGAATCCGAGGCTCATAATGAGACCATAGAGATTCCATTGGATTTACTTCTGCCATTCATGAGCTCTGATGAGTACTCTTCCTCTGAAGAGGATGATGATGTCACTGAAGAGAAAGTTGCTAAATACCTTGGAGCAATCATGAAGCTAAATGACAAGTTATTTGGTAATGAGACTTGGGAGGATGAACCCCCTTTGCTCACCAAAGAACTGGATGACTTGACTAGGCAGAGATTACCTCAAAAGAGACAGGATCCTGAGAAGTTTTCAATACCTTGTACCATGGGCACCATGACCTTTAAGAAGGCTCTGTGTGACTTAGGGTCAAGCATAAACCTCATGCCTTTCTCTGTAATGGAGAAGCTAGGGATCTTTGAGGTACAAGCTGCAAGAATCTCACTAGAGATGGCAGATAATTCAAGAAAACAAGCTTATGGACTTGTAGAGGATGTTCTGGTAAAGATTGAAGACCATTACATCCCTGCTGTTTTCATAGTCCTAGAGACTGGGAAGTGCATGGATGAATCCATCATCCTTGGTAGACCCTTCCTAGCCACAGCAAAGGCTGTGATTGATGTTGACAGAGGAGAATTGATCATTCAAGTGATTGAAGAATCCTTTGTGTTTAAGGCTCAAGGATATTCCTCTGTAACCATGGAGAGGAAGCATGAAGAGCTTCTCTCAAAACAGAGCCAAACAGAGCCCCCAGTCAAACTCTAAGTTTGGTTTTGGGAGGCCACAACCAGCTTATAAGTTTGGTGTTGAACCCTCACATTCAAACTCTAAGTTTGGTGTTGGGAGGTTCCAACATTGCTTTGAACATCTGTGAGGCTCCATGAGAGCCCACTGTCAAGCTACTGACATTAAAGAAGCGCTTGTTGGGAGGCAACCCAATGTTATATTTATCTATTTTCCTTTGTTATTTTATGTTTTCTGTAGGTCGATGATCATGGGAAGTCACAAAATCAATTGAAAAAGCAAAAATAGAATAAAAAATAGAAAGAAAAATAGCACACCCTGGAGGAAAACCTTGCTGGTGTTTAGACGCCAGTAAGGGCAGCAAATGGGCGTTTAACGCCCAGTCTGACCCCATTCTGGGTGTTTAACGCCAGAAAGAGACACTAGACTGGCGTTTAACGCCAGGAATGGGCACCAAGCTGGCGTTAAACGCCAGAAATGGGCACCAGCCCGGCGCTTAACGCCAGGATTGGCAGAAAGAGCAATTTTGCTCGCCACTTGGTGTAGGGGTGAATTATCCTTGACACCTTAGGATCTGTGGACCCCACAGGATCCCCACCTACCCCACCACTCTCTCTCTTCTTCACCCATTCACCAATCACCTCAACACCTCTTCCCCAAAAACCCCTCACCTATCAAATCTTACCATTCTCTTCACCTCTCACATCCATCCTTCATAAAACCCCACCTACCTCACCATTCAAATTCAAAACACTTTCCCTCCAAAACCCACCCATACATGACCGACCCCTACCCCTCTCTCCACCCCTATATAAACCCATCTTCACCACCTCATTTTCACACAACTTAAACACTACTTCTCCCCCTTGGCCGAACCACAAAGCCCCCTCTATCTCCTCCATTTCTTCTTCTTCTACTCTCTTCTTTCTTCTTTTGCTCGAGGACGAGCAAACCTTCTAAGTTTGGTGTGGTAAAAGCATTACTTTTTGTTTTTCCATAATCATTTATGGCACCTAAGGCCGGAGAAACCTCTAGAAAGAGGAAAGGGAAGGCAAAAACTTCCACATCCGAGTCATAAGAGATGGAGAGATTAACCTCAAGGGTGCATCAAGACCACTTCTATGAAGTTGTGGCCATGAAGAAGGTGATCCCCGAGGTCCCTTTCAAACTCAAAAAGAGTGAATATCCAGAGATCTGACATGAGATTCAAAGAAGAGGTTGGGAAGTTCTTACCAACCCCATTCAACAAGTCGGAATCTTAATGGTTCAAGAGTTCTATGCCAATTCATGGATCACCAAGAACCATGATCAAAGTGTGAACCCGGACCCAAAGAATTGGCTTACAATGGTTCAGGGGAAATGCTTAGATTTTAGTCCAGAAAATGTAAGGTTGGCATTCAACTTGCCCATGATGCAAGGAGATGAGCACCCTTACACTAGAAGGGTCAACTTTGATCAGAGGTTAGACCAAGTCCTCACAATCATATGTGAAGAGGGCGCCCAATGGAAGAGAGATTCAA
>NC_029773.3:41665822-41666707 GCF_000817695.3 Arachis duranensis | reverse complement strand
GTTCAACTGAGAAGGCATGACCTCAAGCCCGTGGCTAGGGGATGGTTGGAGTTTATCCAACGCTCAATCATTCCCACTAGCAACCGGTCCGAAGTTACTATAGACCGGGCTATCATGATTCATAGCATCATGATTGGAGAGGAAGTAGAAGTTCATGAGGTTATATCCCAAGAACTTTATAGGGTGGCGGACAACTCCTCTACCTTGGCAAGGTTAGCCTTTCCTCATCTCATTTGTTACCTCTGTTATTCAGAAACTCAAAAAGGGTCAACTTTGATCAAAGGTTGGACCAAGTCCTCATGGATATCTGTGTGGAAGAAGCTCAATGCAAATAGGAGATCCCACTCATAGACATGAGCATGAGGAAATTCCTCATCATGAAATCCCTGAGATGCTTCAAGGGATGCACTGTCCTCCACAAAACTATTGGGAGCAAATCAACACCTCCCTAGGAGAATTGAGTTCCAACATGGGACAACTAAGGGTGAAGCACCAAAAACATTCCATCCTCCTCCATGAAGTTAGAGAAGATCAAAGAAATCATGAGAGAGGAGCAACAAAGGCAAGGAAGAGACATTGAGGAGCTCAAGCACTCCATAAGATCTTCAAGAGGAAGAACAAGCCGCCATCACTAAGGTGGACCCATTCGTTAATTTCCTTGTTCTTTATTTTCCTATTTTTCGAATTTATATGCCTATGTTTATCTATATTTGTGTCTTATTACATGATCATTAGTGTCTTAGTGTCTATGCCTTAAAGTTATGAATGTCCTATGAATCCATCACCTTTCTTAAATGAAAAATGTTCTTAATTTAAAAAGAGAAGAATTGCATGAATTTTGAATTTTATAACAGATTAATTATTTTGATGTGGTGGCAATACTTT
>NC_029773.3:41659980-41665757 GCF_000817695.3 Arachis duranensis | reverse complement strand
AGTGCATATGTCTTTTGAATTTGTGGTTCATGAATGTTGGCTCTTGAAAGAATGATGAAAAAGGAGACATGTTACTGAGGATCTGAAAAATCATTAAAATGATTCTTGAAGCAAGAAAAAGCAGTGAATTAAAAAAAACGAAAAAAAAGGGGGGAAAAAGAAAAAGAAAAATATATAAAGTTGTGATTTTCTGAGTTCCTATAGAAGCCAATCATTCTGAATTTCAAAGGATAAAATGAGATGCCAAAACTGTTCAGAGGCAAAAAGCTAAAAGCCCCGCTCATCTAATTAATACTGATCTTCATAGATGTTTTTGGAATTCATTGCATATTCTCTTCTTTTTATCTTATTTGATTTTCAGTTGCTTGGGGACAAGCAATAATTTAAGTTTGGTGTTGTGATGAGCGGATAATTTATACGCTTTTTGGCATTGTTTTTAGTATGTTTTTAGTATGATTTAGTTAGTTTTTATTATATTTTTATTAGTTTTTAGTTAAAATTCACTTTTCTGGACTTTACTATGAGTTTGTGTGTTTTTCTGTGATTTCAGGTAATTTCTTGCTGAAATTGAGGGACATGAGAAAAAATCTGATTCAGAGGTTGAAAAGGACTGCAGATGCTGTTGGATTCTGACCTCCCTGCACTCAAAGTGGATTTTCTGGAGCTACAGAAGCCCAATTGGCGCGCTCTCAACTGCGTTAGAAAGTAGACATTCTGGGCTTTCTAGCAATGTTTAATAGTCCATACTTTGTCTGAGATTTGATGGCTCAAACCGGCGTTCCATATCAGCTCAAAACTACCCAGCGTTAAACACCGGAACTGGCGTTTAACTCCAAGAAAAGTCTCTACACATGAAAGCTTCAATGCTCAGCCCAAGCACACACCAAGTGGACCCCAGAAGTGGATTTTTACGTCATTAACTCATTTCTGTATATCCTAGGTTACTAGTTCACTATAAATAGGATCTTTTGACATTGTATCTTTACCTCATGACACATTACACGTTTCTTATTGTATCTTTTACGGCATGAGTCTCTAAACCCCATGGTCGGGGGTGAGGAGCTCTGCTGTGTCTTGATGGATTAATGCAATTACTACTATTTTTTCATTCAATTACGCTTGCTTCTATTCTAAGATATCACTTGTTCCTAAACTTGATGAATGTGATGATCCGTGACACTCATCATCATTCTCACCTATGAACGTGTGCCTGACAACCACCTTCGTTCTACCTTAGATTGAGTAGATATCTCTTGGATTTTTTAATCAGAATCTTCGTGGTATAAGCTAGAATTGATGGCGGCATTTAAGAGAATCCGGAAGGTCTAAACCTTGTCTGTGGTATTCTGAGTAGGATTCAAGAATTGAATGACTGTGACGAGCTTCAAACTCCTGAAGGCTGGGCGTTAGTGACAGACGCAAAAGAATCACTGGATTCTATTCCAACCTGATTGAGAACCGATAGATGAATAGCCGTGCTGTGACAGAGCGCGTTGAACATTTTCACTGAGAGGATGGGAGGTAGCCATTAACAACGGTGAAACCCTACATACAGCTTGCCATGGAAGGAGCCTTGCGTGCATGAAGAAGAAGACAGTAGGAAAGCAGAGATTCAGAAGATAGAGCATCTCCAAAACCTCAACCTGTTCTCCATTACTGCAAAACAAGTATTTATTTCATGTTCTCTTACTTTTCACAGTTAAACCTGAGAATTATTGATATCCTGACTAAGAGTTACAAGGTAACCATACCTTGCTTCAAGCCGACAATCTCCGTGGGATCGACCCTTACTCACGTAAGGTATTACTTGGATGACCCAGTGCACTTGCTGGTTAGTTGTGTGGAATTGCAAAAGTGTGATTGCAATTTCGTGCACCAAGTTTTTGATGTGATGAGCGGATAATTTATACGCTTTTTGGCATTATTTTTAGTATGTTTTTAGTATGTTTTAGTTAGTTTTTATTATATTTTTATTAGTTTTTAGTTAAAATTCACTTTTCTAGACTTTACTATACGTTTGTGTGTTTTTGCTGTGATTTCAGGTATTTTCTGGCTAAAATTGAGGGACCTGAGTAAAAATCTGATTCAGAGGCTGAAAAGGACTGCAGATGTTGTTGGATTCTAACCTCCCTGCACTCGAAGTGGATTTCCTGGCGCTACAGAAGCCCAATTGGCGCGCTTTCAACTGCGTTGGAAAGTAGACATCCTGGGCTTTCCAGCAATGTATAATAGTTTATAATTTGCCCGAGATTCGATGGCCCAAACCGGCATTCCAAATCAACTCAAAACTGCCCAGCGTTAAACGCCGGAACTAGCACAAGAATGGGAGTTAAACGCCCAAACTGGCACAAAAGCTGACGTTTAACTCCAAGAAAAGTCTCTACACATGAAAGCTTCAATGCTTAGCCCGAGCACACACCAAGTGGGCCCGGAAGTGGATTTTTATGTCATTTACTCATCTTTGTATATCCTAGGCTACTAGTTCTCTACAAATAGGACCTTTTGCTATTGTATTTTCATCTTTTGATCATTTTAGATCTTAGGATCATCTTTGATCAGTTCTATGCTATCTTAGCTCACGTTTTGGGAGGCTGGCCTCACGTCCATGCCTAGACCTTGTTCTTATGTATTTTCAATGGTGGAGTTTCTACACACCATAGATTAAGGTGTGGAGCTCTGCTGTACCTTGAGTATTAATGCAATTACTATTGTTCTTCTATTCAATTCAGCTTGTTCTTGTTCTAAGATATCACTTGTTCCTCAACTTGATGAATATGATGATTCGTGACACTCATTATCATTCTCACCGATGAACGCGTGCCTGACAACCACTTCCGTTCTACCTTAGATTTTGTGGATATCTCTTGGATCCCTTAATCGGAATCTTCGTGGTATAAGCTAGAATTGATGGCGGCATTCAAGAGAATCCGGAAGGTCTAAACCTTGTCTGTGGTATTCTGAGTAGGATTCAAGGATTGAATGACTGTGACGAGCTTCAAACTCCTGAAGGCTGGGCGTTAGTGACAGACGCAAAAGAATCACTGGATTCTATTTCAACCTGATTGAGAACTGACAGATGATTAGCCGTGTTGTGACAGAGTGCGTTGAACATTTTCACTGAGAGGACGGGACTGTAGCCACTGACAATGGTGATGCCCAACATACAGCTTCCCATGGAAAGGAGTAAGAAGGATTGGATGATGACAGTAGGAAAGCAGAGAGACGGAAGGGACAAAGCATCTCCATACGCTTATCTGAAATTCTCACCAATGAATTACATAAGTATCACTATCTTTATATTATGTTTTATTTATCTTTTAATCATTAATCCTCCATAACCATTTAAATCCGCCTGACTGAGATTTACAAGATGACCATAGCTTGCTTCATACCAACAATCTCCGTGAGATTGACCCTTACTTGCGTAAGGTTTATTACTTAGACGACCCAGTGCACTTACTGGTTAGTTGTGCGAAGTTGTGATAAAGAGTTGAGATTGCAATTGAGCGTACCATGTTGATTGCACCATTGATGCTCACAATTTCGTGCACCAAGTTTTTGGCGCCGTTGCCGGAGATTGACTGTGATTAACGACTATTAGTTGTTTGATTGCTTAGATTAGGCGTTTTATTTTTAATTTTATTAAAATCTATTTTTAATATTTTTGAAAAAAATATTCTAATAGAACTAATATTTTTAGTAATTTTTGAAATTAAGTTTGGTGTTTACTAGTTCAGGTTACCTCAGTGGGAATTTGGCTAGCCATGTCTAATTTCTTTAGACTGAAGCTTTAGACTAACATTGCATGATTCTTGGAATTCTCATTAAGAATTTTTGATATCCTTATTTTCTTTTTCACTCAATTTTTGAAAAAAATCCAAAAAAATTACAAAATCATAAAAACCAAAAATAATTTTATGTTTCTTGTTGAGTCTAGTGTCTCATTTTAAGTTTGGTGTCAATTGCATGTTTTTGTTCTTCTTGCATTTTTCAAATTCATTCATGTGTCTTAATTGATCTTCAAGTTGTTCTTGATGATTTCCTTGTTCTGATCTTTAAATTCTCTTGTCTTGAGTGTTTTGTTGTTTCTCATATGCCTTCTCATTTTGTTAGTGTCAGTAGTATACAAACTTCTAAGTTTGGTGTCTTGCATGCATTGTTTATTTGATCCTAGTTTCATTTTGATTATTCCTCATTATTAAAAATCCAAAAAAAAAATTTTATTTGTGTCTTTTCAAGTCAATAATACAGAGAATTGAAGATTCAGAACATACAGCAGAGGAATTACACAGAAAAAGCTGGGCGTTCAAAACGCCCAGTGAAGAAGGAAAACTGGCGTTTAAACGCCAGCCAGGGTACCTGGCTGGGCGTTTAACGCCCAAAAGGGTAGTATTTTTGGGCGTTAAATGCCAGAATGGATACCATTCTGGGCGATTAACGCCAGGATGGCAAAAGAGGGAAGATTTTGTTTTTAATTCAAATTTTTTTTCAAGTTTTCAAAACTTTTCAAAATCAAATCTTTTTCAAATCATATCTTTTCAATTATATATTTTCAAAATCAATTTCTTTCCATTTTCAAAGATACTTGCTAACAATTAATGATTTGATTCAACATTTCAAGTATGTTGCCTTTTCTGTTGAGAAAGGTTTAATGTCTGAATCATATCTTTTCTTGTTAGCCAAGTCATTAATTTTAACAATCAAATCTTTTTAAATTGTTTCTCAATCATATCTTTTAAATTACATCTTTTTTTAAAAGCCATAACTTTTCAATCATATTTTTTTAATCACATCTTTTTCAAAATAGTTTTCAATCATATCTTTTTTATTTCTAATTTCAAAATCTTTTTCAAAAATCACTTTATTTCTTTCCCAATCACATTTTTCGAAAATCATTCATCAATTTTTCAAAATGTTTTTAAAATCTTTTTAATTTATTTTTGAAAATTTCTTCCCCTCTTCTCACATCCTTCTATTTATGGACTAACACTACTCCTCAATGCACAATTCAAATTCTATCTTTCTTGATAAGTTCGAATTCTTCTACCTCTTCCTTCTATTTTTCTTTTCCTCTAACACCTCAAGGAATCTCTATACTGTGACATAGAGGATTCCATATTTTCTTGTTCTCTTCTCTTTCATATGAGTAGGAACAAAGAGAAAAGCATTCTTGTTGAGGCTGACCCTGAACCTAAAAGAACCTTGAAGCGAAAGCTAAGAGAAGCTAAGGCACAACTATCTGTAGAGGACCTAACAAAAATCTTCAAATAAGAGGAAGACATGGCAGCCGAAAACAACAACAATGCCAACAATGCAAGGAAGGTGCTGGGTGACTTTACTGCACCTACTCCCGATTTCTATGGGAAAAGCATCTCTATCCCTGCCATTGAAGCAAACAACATTGAGCTTAAGCCTCAATTAGTTTCTCTAATGCAACAGAATTGCAAGTTCCATGCACTTCCATTGGAAGATCCTCATCAGTTTTTAGCTGAGTTCTTGCAAATCTGTGACACTGTCAAGACTAATGGGGTTGACCCTGAGGCCTATAGACTTATGCTATTCCCTTTTGCTATAAGAGACAGAGCTAGGATATGGTTGGACTCACAACCTAAAGAAAGCCTGAACTCTTGGGAAAAGCTAGTCAATGCCTTCTTGGCAAAGTTCTTTCCACCTCAAAAATTGAGCAAGCTTAGAGTGGAAGTCCAAACCTTCAGACAGAAGGAAGGAGAATCCCTCTATGAAGCTTGGGAAAGATACAAACAATTAATCAGAAAGTG
>NC_029773.3:41648908-41659892 GCF_000817695.3 Arachis duranensis | reverse complement strand
CAAGATGTCATTGGACAGCTCTGCTGGAGGATCTCTTCATCTGAAGAAGACGCTTGCAGAAGCTCAAGAACTCATTGAAATAGTTGCAAATAACCAATTCATGTACACTTTTGAAAGGAATCCTGTGAACAATGGGACGAATCAGAAGAAAGGAGTTCTTGGGATTGATACTCTGAATGCCATACTGGCTCAGAACAAAATATTGACTCAACAAGTCAATATGATTTCTCAAAGTCTATCTGGAATGCAAGCTGCACCAGGCAGTACTAAGGACGCTTCATCTGAAGAGGAAGCTTATGATCCTGAGAACCCTTCAATGGAAGAGGTGAATTACATGGGAGAACCCTATGGAAACACCTATAATCCTTCATGGAGAAATCATCCAAATCTCTCATGGAAGGATCAACAGAGACCTCAACAAGGTTTCAACAACAATAATGGTGGAAGAAACAGGTTTAGCAATGGCAAGCCTTTTCCATCATCTTCTCAGCAACAGACAGAGAATTCTAAGCAGAGCCACTCTGACTTAGCAACCATGGTCTCTGATCTAATCAAAACCACTCAAAGTTTCATGACTGAAACAAGGACCTCCATTAGGAATTTGGAGGCACAAGTGGGACAGCTGAGTAAGAAAGTTACTGAACTACCTCCCAGTACTCTTCCAAGCAATACAGAAGAGAATCCAAAAGGAGAATGCAAGGCCATTAATATGACCCACATGACCGAACTTGGAGAGGAGGAAGAGGCAGTGATCGCCACTGAGGAAGACCTCAATGGACGTCCACTGGCCTCCAATGAGTTCCCTAATGAGGAACCATGGAAATCTGAGGCTCATAATGAGACCATAGAGATTCCATTGGATTTACTTCTGCCATTCATGAGCTCTAATGAGTATTCATCCTCTGAAGAGGATGAAGATGTCACTGAAGAGCAAGTTGCCAAGTACCTTAGAGCAATCATGAAGCTAAATGACAAGTTATTTAGTAATGAGACTTGGGAGGATGAACCCCCTTTGCTCACCAAAGAACTGGATGACTTGTCCAGGCAAAAATTACCTCAAAAGAGAAAGGACCTTGGGAAGTTCTCAATACCTTGTACCATAGGCACCATAACCTTTAAGAAGGCTCATTGTGACTTAGGGTCAAGCATAAACCTCATGCCTCTCTCTGTAATGGAGAAGCTAGGGATCTTTGAGGTACAAGCTGCAAGAAACTAGAGATGGCAGACAATTCAAGAAAATAAGCTTATGGACTTGTAGAGGATGTTCTGGTAAAGATTGAAGACCATTACATCCCTACTGATTTCATAGTCCTAGAGACTGGGAAGTGCATGGATGAATCCATCATCCTTGGCAAACCCTTCCTAGCCACAACAAAGGCTGTGATTGATGTTGACAGAGGAGAATTGATCATTCAAGTGAATGAAGAATCCTTTGTGTTTAAAGCTCAAGGATATCCCTCTGTAACCATGGAGAGGAAGCATGAAGAGCTTCTCTCAAAATAGAGTCAAACAGAGCCCCCACAGTCAAACTCTAAGTTTGGTGTTGGGAGGCCACAACCAACTTCTAAGTTTGGTGTTGAACCCCCACATTCAAACTCTAAGTTTGGTGTTGGGAGGTTCCAACATTGCTCTGAGTATCTGTGAGGCTCCATGAGAGCCCACTGTCAAGCTACTGACATTAAAGAAGCGCTTGTTGGGAGGCAACCCAATGTTATATTTATCTATTTTCCTTTGTTATTTTATGCTTTTTGTAGGTTGATGATCATGGGAAGTCATAAAATCAATTGAAAAAGCAAAAACAGAATGAAAATCATAAAGAAAAATAGGACAACCTGGAGGAAAACCTTGCTAGCATTTAAACGCCAGTAAGGGCAACAAATGGGCGTTTAACACCCAGTCTGATGTTTGATCAGTTCTATGCTATCTTAGATCACGTTTTGGGAGGCTGGCCTCACGGCCATGCCTAGACCTTGTTCTTATGTATTTTCAACGGTGGAGTTTCTACACACCATAGATTAAGGGGTGGAACTCTGCTGTACCTCGAGTATTAATGCAATTACTATTGTTCTTCTTTTCAATTCAGCTTGTTCTTATTCTAAGATATCACTTGTTCCTCAACTTGATGAATGTGATGATCCATGACACTCATTATCATTCTCACCTATGAACGTGTGCCTGACAACCACCTCCGTTCTACCTTAGATTGAGTGGATATCTCTTGGATCCCTTAATCAAAATCTTCGTGGTATAAGCTAGAACTTAATCGGAATCTTCGTGGTATAAGCTAGAATTGATGGCGGCATTCAAGAGAATCCGGAAGGTCTAAACCTTGTCTGTGGTATTTTGAGTAGGATTCAAGGATTGAATGACTATGACAAGCTTCAAACTCCTGAAGGCTGGGCGTTAGTGACAGACGCAAAAGAATCACTGGATTCTATTCCAACCTGATTGAGAACTGACAGATGATTAGCCGTGCTGTGACAGAGCGCGTTGAACATTTTCACTGAGAGGACGGGACTGTAGCCATTGACAACAGTGATGCCCAACATACAGCTTGCCATGGAAAGGAGTAAAAAGGATTGGATGAAGACAGTAGGAAAGCAGAGAGACGGAAGGGACAAAGCATCTCCATATGCTTATCTGAAATTCTCACCAATAAATTACATAAGTATCTCTATCTTTATCTTATGTTTTATTCATTAATCCTCCTTAACCATTTGAATCTGCCTGACTGAGTGATATCCTGACTAAGAGTTACAAGATAACCATAGCTTGCTTCAAGCCGACAATCTCCGTGGGATCGACCCTTACTCGCGTAAGGTTTATTACTTGGACGACCCAGTACACTTGCTGGTTAGTTGTGCGAAGTTGTGATAAAGAGTTGAGATTGCAATTGAGCGTACCATGTTGATGGCGCCATTGATGATCACAATTTCGTGCATCAAGTTTTTGGCGCCGTTGCTGGGGATTGTTCGAGTTTGGACAACTGACGATTTATCTTGTTGCTTAGATTAGGACTGTTTTATTTTTGTTGATTTAGAGTCTTTTATTTGAGTCTAGTTTCATATTTTAAGTTTGGTGTCGATTGCATGCTTTTGTTTTCTTTTAATTTTTCGAATTTGCATGTTCTTAGTCCTTTCTTGATCTTTAAAAATTCTAAGTTTGGTGTCTTCTTTGTGTTTTCCTTTAGGTTTTTGAAAATTTGTGTGTGATTTTCTAAAAATTTCTAAGTTTGGTGTCTTCTTTGTATTTTCCTTTCAATCTTCGAAATTTTGCATTAATTTTCAAAATCATATCTTTTCAATCATATCTTTTTCAAAACAATTTTCAACCATATCTTTTTTGCTAATTCCAAAATCTTATTAATCTAGTTTTCAATTTGCTTTGATTTTATTTTCTTTTAGTTTTCGAAATTTCTTTTTATTTTCTCTTCTATTTTATTTTATTATTTTCGGTCATTCCTAATTAAAAAAAATATATTTTATACTTTACTTGTGAATCCATATCATTTTCCTTTCTCCATCATGGACCTAAGTGGAATTGAGCAGTCCAGAAGGACTCTGGGGTCATATGCTAACCCCAATACAGCTGCATATGGGAGTAGCATCTGCATACCTCCCATTAAAGCAAACAGCTTTGAGCTAAATCCTCAACTCATTATCATGGTGCAGCAAAATTGCCAGTATTCCGGTCTTCCACAGGAAGAACCTACAGAGTTTCTGGCACAGTTCTTACAAATTGCTGACACAGTACATGATAAAGAGGTGGATCATGATGTCTACAGATTATTACTGTTTCCATTTACTGTAAAAGAGCAAGCTAAGAGGTGGTTAAATAACCAACCCACAGCAAGTATAAAAACATGGAGATAGTTATCAGACAAATTCCTGAATCAATTTTACCCTCCAAAAAGGATGACACAACTAAGGCTGGACATCCAAGGCTTTAAACAAGAGGATAATGAATCCCTTTATAATGCCTGGGAGAGGTATAGAGGTATGTTAAGGAAATGCCCCTCTGAAATGTTTTCAGAGTGGGTACAGTTAGACATCTTCTACTATGGGCTTACAGAAAAAGCTCAGATGTCTTTAGACCACTCAGCTGGTGGATCTATACACATGAGGAAAACGATTGAAGAGGCTCAAGAACTCATAGATACTGTAGCTAGAAATCAACATTTGGACTCTAGCAATGAGTCCTCTACAAAAGAAGAAGCTATGGCAGTAGCTACTGATCCTAATCCTCAAGAACAGATTGTTGAGCTTAATCAGCAGTTACACCTGATGACAAAACAGTTAGCAGAATTTAGAGAGATGCTCCAAGAAACTAAAATTGCTAACAAGAACATAGAATCACAGTTGAATCAGACAAAACAGCAGTTATCTAAACAAATAATAGAAGAATGCCAAGCAGTTCAACTGAGGAGTGAAAAGACATTGAATAGCACTGCTCAAAGTGGCAAAAAGCCAAGAAAGGAACAATTGACAGAGGATAACCAAACCACTGTCCAAAATCCCTCTGAGGACAGTAAGAGCCCAGAGAGGAATACTCCTGGCATTCAAACGCAAGAGAGGGGGGAAGTTGGCGTTAAACGCCCATTCCTTGCCCAATTCTGGCGTTCAAACGCCAAAAAGGGGGGAAAAGTTGGCGTTAAATGCCCATTCCTCACCCAATCCTGGCGTTCAAACGCCAATGAGGAATCAGACACCTGAGAGTGCTGATAGTAACCCCTCTAAAAAGGCTTCTCCAACCACCTCTGTAGGGAATAAACCTGCAGCAACTAAGGTTGAAGAATATAAAGCCAAGATGCCTTATCCTCAGAAACTCCGCCAAGCGGAACAGGATAAGCAATTTGTCCGCTTTGCAGACTATCTAAGGACTCTTGAAATAAAGATTTCGTTTGCAGAGGTACTTGAGCAAATACCTTCTTATGCTAAGTTCATGAACGAGATCTTAAGTCATAAGAAGGATTGGAGAGAAACTGAAAAAGTGTTTCTCACTGAATAATGTAGTGCAGTCATTCTGAAAAGCTTACCAGAAAAGCTTCAAGATCCAGGAAGCTTTATGATACCATGCACATTAGAAGGTGCTTGCACCAAGACAGTCCTATGTGACCTTGGAGCAAGTATCAATCTAATACCTACATCCACTATCAGAAAGCTTGGGTTGACTGAAGAAGTCAAACAAACCCGGATATGTCTCCAACTTGCTGATGGCTCCATTAAATATCCATCAGGCATAATTGAGGACATGATTGTCAAGGTTGGGCCATTTGCCTTTCCAACTGACTTTGTAGTGCTGGAAATGGAGGAGCACAAGAGTGCAACTCTCATCCTAGGAAGATCTTTCCTAGCAACTGGACGAACTCTTATTGATGTACAAAAAGGGGAAGTAACCCTGAGAGTCAATGAGGATGAGTTCAAGTTGAATGCTGTCAAAGCTATGCAGCATCCAGACACATCAAACGACTGCATGAGCGCTGACATTATTGACTCTTTGGTGGAAGAGATCAATATGACTGAAAGTCTAGAATCAGAGCTAGAGGACATCTTCAAGGATGTTCAGCCTGATCAGGAGGAACCAGAGGAAATAAAAGAATTTTTGAAAATTCCTCAGGAAGAGGATAAGCCTCCCAAACCTGAGCTCAAACCACTACTACCATCCCTGAAATATGCATTTCTGGGAGAGGGTGACACTTTTCCAGTGATCATAAGCTCTGTTTTAAATCCACAGGAAGAGAAAGCACTAATTGAAGTGCTAAGGACACACAAGACAGCTCTTGGGTGGTCCATAGGTGATCTTAAGGGCATTAGCCCAGCAAGATGCATGCACAAGATCCTATTAGAGGAAGATGCTAAGCCAGTGGTTCAACCACAGAGGCGGCTAAATCCAGCCATGAAGGAGGTGGTGCAGAAAGAGGTCACTAAGTTATTAGAGGCTGGGATTATTTATCCTATTTCTGATAGCCCCTGGGTGAGCCCTGTCGACGTTGTCCCCAAGAAGGGAGGCATGACAGTGGTTCATAATGAAAAGAATGAACTGGTTCCTACAAGAACAGTTACAGGGTGGCGTATGTGTATTGACTACAGAAGGCTCAATACAGCCACCAGGAAGGATCATTTTCTTTTACCATTCATAGACCAGCGGCTAGAGAGACTAGCAGGTCATGAATATTATTGCTTTTTGGATGGCTATTCAGGTTATAACCAAATTGCAGTAGATCCTCAGGACCAAGAGAAAACAGCATTCACATGTCCTTCTGGAGTGTTTGCATACAAAAGGATGCCTTTTGGTCTGTGTAATGCACTTGCAACCTTTCAGAGGTGCATGCTCTCTATCTTCTCAACTTCATGGATGACTTCTCAGTATATGGAGACTCATTCAGCTCCTGTCTTAACCACCTAGCACTTGTCCTGAAAAGGTGCCAAGAGACTAACCTGGTTTTAAACTGGGAGAAATGTCACTTTATGGTGACTGAAGGGATTGTCCTTGGGCATAAAATTTCAAACAAGGGAATAGAGGTGGATCAAGCTAAAGTTGAAGTAATTGAAAAATTACCACCACCTACCAATGTTAAGGCAATCAGAAGCTTTCTGGGGCATGCAGGATTCTACAGAAGGTTTATAAAGGATTTTTCAAAAATTGCAAAACCTCTGAGCAATCTGCTAGCTGCAGACATGCCATTTATCTTTGATAAGGAGTGTCTGCAGGTGTTTGACCTCTGAAAGCTAAGCTGGTCACAGCACCAGTCATCTCTGCACCAGACTGGACATTGCCATTCGAACTAATGTGTGATGCCAGTGACCATGCCATTGGTGCAGTGTTGGGACAAAGGCATAACAAGCTTCTGCATGTCATTTATTATGCTAGCCATGTTCTAAATGACGCACAGAAGAATTACACAACCACAGAAAAAGAGTTATTTGCAGTGGTCTATGCCATTGACAAGTTTAGATCCTATTTAGTTAGGTCAAAAGTGATTGTGTACACTGACCATGTTGCTCTTAAATACTTACTCACAAAGCAGGATTCAAAACCCAGGCTCATAAGGTGGGTGCTGCTTCTGCAAGAGTTTGATATAGAAATAAGAGACAGAAAAGGGACAGAGAACCAAGTGGCTGATCATCTGTCCCGAATAGAACCAGTAGCTGGGGCGTCCCTCCCTTCTACTGAGATCTCTGAGACCTTTCTAGATGAGCAACTCTTTGCCATTCAGGAAGCTCCATGGTTTGCAGACATTGCAAATTATAAAGCTGTGAGGTTCATACCCCAGGAGTACAGCAGGGTGCAAAGAACGAAATTAACTTCAGATGCCAAGTACTACCTATGGGATGAGCCATATCTCTTTAAGAGATGTGCAGACGAAATGATCTGTAGATGTGTACCTAGAGAGGAAGCACAAAGGATCCTGTGGCATTGCCATGGATCACAGTGTGGGGGACATTTCGGAAGTGAGCGAACAGCCACTAAGGTCCTCCAATCTGGCTTCTACTGGCCCACTCTCTATAGAGATGCCCGAGAGTTTGTGCGTAACTGTGACAGTTGCCAAAGAGCTGGTAACTTGCCTCATGGGTACGCCATGCCTCAACAAGGGATTTTAGAGATTGAATTGTTTGATGTATGGGGTATTGACTTCATGGGTCCGTTCCCACCATCATACTCAAACACTTACATTCTGGTGGCGGTGGACTATGTATCTAAATGGGTAGAAGCAATTGCCACACCCAATAATGATACTAAGACCATGCTGAAATTCCTCCAGAAACACATATTCAGCAGGTTTGGTGTTCCTATAGTACTAATCAGTGATGGGGGCACTCATTTCTGCAATAACCAGCTGTACTCTGCTATGGTCCGATACAGAATTAGCCACAAAGTAGTAACTCCGTATCATCCACAGACAAATGGGCAAGGTGAAGTCTCTAATAGAGAGCTAAAAAGAATCCTAGAACGGACTGTAATTGCCCGTAGAAAGGATTGGGCAAAGAGCTTGGATGATGCTCTGTGGGCATACAGAACAGCATTCAAGACTCCTATAGAAACCTCTCCATACCAACTTGTGTATGGCAAGGCCTGTCATCTGCCCGTGGAACTGGAACATAAAGCCTACTGGGCAACCAGATTCCTAAACCTGGATGCTAAGTTAGCTGGTGAAAAAATATTACTCCAGCTAAATGAGCTAGATGAATTTAGACTCAGTGCCTTTGAAAATGCAAAAATTTATAAGGAAAAGGCAAAGAAGTGGCATGACAAGAAGTTGTCATCCAGAGTCTTTGAGCCAGGACAAAAAGTTCTACTCTTCAACTCTAGGCTCAGACTATTCCCAGGAAAACTTAAATCCCAGTGGAGGGGTCCGTATGTGATTACAGGATTGTCACCATATGGATATGTTGAGCTTCAGGATATTGATTCTGATAAAAAGTTCATTGTTAATGGACAGAGGATCAAACATTATCTTGAAAGCAATTTTGAGCAAGAATGCTAAAAAATGAGGCAATTTTGAGCAAGAATGCTCAAAACTGAGGCTTGAATGAATCTCAGTAAAGGTCCAGCTAAAGACAATAAAGAAGCGCTTGCTGGGACGCAACCCAGTCATTAGCAGGTTATCTGTTTTATTTAATAAAAGTTTGATACATATTCTCAAAGGGTGATCATCAAAATTGGAGGAATTCACAGAGTTACAGAAGGATTCAGTGCAAAAAGCAGAAAAAAGGAGCTTGCTGGTGAAAAAATGCCAGTAAGGGGTACTCTGGGCGTTAAACGCCAGAATGGATACCATTCTGGGCGTTTAACGCCAGTAAAGGTACCATTTTGGGCTGGGCGTTTAACGCCAGGTGTGCAGCATCCTGGGCGTTTAGCAAAACGCCCAATGATGAAGGGGTTTCTGGCGTTTAACGCCAGCCAGGGTACCTGGCTGGGCGTTAAACGCCCATAATGGCCAACATTTGGGTGTTAAACGCCAGAATGGATACCATTCTGGGTGTTTAATGCCAGATAGGTGGGGGACAGAGATTTTGCTTTCCACTTCAAATTTTTTCAAACTTTCTTGTTTTGATCCATAATTTTCTGCATAAACACATTTCAAACTTTCATTATTCACTTTCAAATTTCAAAAATTAAAATCATTCTTCAAATCTCTTTCAAATCCTTTCCAAATCTTCTTCAAAAAACTCAAATATCTTCTCAAATTCTTTCCATATCTTCTCAAATCTCCTTCAAAATTTTCGAAATCTCTCCTTCCCCCCTTACAAATACACGTTCGGCCTCCCTCTTCCCCCACACCATTCGAATTTGCTCTTCTCCTCTCTCTCCCCTTTCCTTTCTTTTGCTTGAGGACAAGCAAACCTCTAAGTTTGGTGTGTTTTTCCGTGATCACTAAGCTAAGGCTCATCAAGATCATGGCTCCCAAAGGAAAACAAACCAATTCAAGAGGCAAGAAAGAGAATGCTCCAAAGGATCTTTGGAGTCAAGAGAGGTTCTTAACCAAAGAACATGCAGACCATTACCACAAAATAATGGGTCTAAGGTCAGTGATCTTGGAAGTTAAATTTAATCTGAAAGAAGATGAATATCCGGAGATCCAAGAGCAAATTCGAAACAGAGGATGGGAAGTTCTAACCAACCCTGAGACAAAGGTTGGAAGAAACATGGTTCATAAATTCTACTCAAATCTGTGGCTGACAGATAAGCAGAGCATGACTGGAACTGCTTTCCATACCTACAGAACCATGGTCAGAGGGAGAATTATTTACTTCCATCTGGACAAAATAAGAGAGGTCTTCAAACTGCCTCAACTACAAGATGATCCTGAATCCTTTGATAGGAGAATGGTGAGAGTAGATAAGGGGTTGGATCAAGTTCTAGAGGACATATGCCTTCCTGGAACCAAGTGGATGACCAATTCAAAAGGTGTCCCAAACCAACTCAAGAGGGGAGATCTCAAACCAGTTGCAAGAGGTTGGTTGGACTTCATAGGGCATTCTATTTTGCCCACTAGTAACTGTTCTGAGGTTACTATCAAGAGAGCAGTGATGATTCATTGCATTATGCTGGGAAAAGAAGTGGAGATTCATCATCTGATTGCTTGTGAGATTTACACAATTGCAAACAAGAACTCCACTGAAGCCAAACTGGCTTACCCAAGCTTAATCTCTTTGCTATGTAAAGATGCTAGGGTGAGAATGGGAGTAGATGAATTCATCCCAATTGAACACCCAATCACCAAGAAGTCAATGGAAGGACAAATGCAAGATAACTCTATCAAAAGGATGGCGCAGGAGTTCCTCCCTAAACTTCCTGAAATTGACTACTGGACTCGCCTAGAAGCATCTGTAGCCAAGCTGCAAGAAGCTATGGAACAAATTAAGGAAGAACAGCAGAATCAAAACTGCATGCTCTACAAATTGCTGAAGGAACAAGAGAAGCAGGGGTGTGAGCTACAGGAGCTAAAGCGCCAGAAGCTCTCCCTTGAAGGGTCAAATACCCCACAAGTTGAGGGAGCATCCACTTCTCAAGATCAAGGTTGTTGAGTCCTAACTCTGTGATAACCTCTATCATTAGGAGTCTATTTTAGAATCAATTAAAATTTTGTTTTCTATTGCTATTAGTCCTATCTTATATCTATTTTTGAGTCTTGTTCTTAATTCATGATTAATAAAATTTAAGGTTCATGTCTTAAAGCTATGAATGTCCTATGAATCCATCACCTCTCTTAAATGAAAAATGCTTTAATCATAAAAGAACAAGAAGTACAGGAATTCGAATTCATCTCTGAAACTAGTTGAATTAGTTTGATGTGGTGACAATAATTTTTGTTTTCTGAATGAATGCTTGAATAGTGCATATGTCTTTTGAATTTGTTGAATAAAGAATGTTAAACTTGTTGGCTCTTGAAAGAATGATGGAAAAGGGAAAATGTTATTGAGGATCTGAAAAATCATCAAATTGATTCTTGAAGCAAGAAAAAGCAGTGAAAAAAAATTTT
>NC_029773.3:41645267-41647436 GCF_000817695.3 Arachis duranensis | reverse complement strand
TGATATCCTGACTAAGATTTACAAGATAACCATAGCTTGCTTCATGCCGACAATCTCCGTGGGATCGACCCTTACTCGCGTCAGGTTTATTACTTGGACGACCCAGTGCACTTGCTTGTGGGGAATTGCAAAAGTGTGATTGCAATTTCGTGCACCAAGTTTTTGGTGCCGTTGCTGGGGATTGTTTGAGTTTGGACAACTGACGGTTCATCTTGTTGCTTAGCTTAGGTATTTTTTCAGAGTTCTTAAGAATGAATTCTAGTGTTTCAAGGTGATGTTCTTATCATCACCAAAGCTGATTGATCTTCATCAATTTAGCTCTTGAATGCAATGTTCTGCTGAAGCTTGGCTAGCCATGTCTAATTTCTCTAGACTGAAGCTTTAGACTAACATTGCATGATTCCTGGAATTCTCATTAAGAATTTTGATATCCTTATTTTCTTTTTCACTCAATTTTCGAAAAAAAATCCAAAAAAATTACAAAATCATAAAAACCAAAAATAATTTTATGTTTCTTGTTGAGTCTAGTGTCTCATTTTAAATTTGGTGTCAATTACATGTTTCTGTTCTTCTTGCATTTTTCGAATTCATTTATGTGTCTTAATTGATCTTCAAGTTGTTCTTGATGATTTCCTTGTTCTGATCTTTAAATTCTCTTGTCTTGAGTGTTTTGTTGTTTCTCATATGCATTCTCATTTTGTTAGTGTCAATAGTATACAAACTTCTAAGTTTGGTGTCTTGCATGCATTGTTTAGTTAATTTTAGTTGCATTGTGATCATTCCTCATCATTAAAAATCCAATAAATATTTTTTAATTTGTGTATTTTCAAGTCAATAATACAGAGAATTGAAGATTCAGAACATACAGCAGAGGAATTACACAGAAAAAGTTGAGCGTTCAAAACGCCCAGTGAGGAAGGAAAACTGGCGTTTAAACGCTAGCCAGGGTGCCTGGCTGGGCGTTTAACGCCCAAAAGGGGTGAGTTTTGGGCGTTAAACGCCAAAATGTATAACATTCTGGGCGTTTAACGCCAGGATGGCACAAGAGGGAAGATTTTGTTTTGAATTCAAATTTTTTTCAAGTTTTCATTTTTTCTTCAAAATCAAATCTTTTTCAAATCAAATATTTTCAATCATATATTTTCAAAATCAATTTCTTTCCTTTTTCAAAGATACTTGCTAACAATTAATGATTTGATTCAACATTTCAAGTATGTTGCCTTTTCTGTTGAGAAATGATTAATGTTTGAATCATATCTTTTTAAATTATTTTTCAAATCATATCTTCTCAATCACATCTTTTTAAAACCACATCTTTTCAATCATATTTTCTTAATCACATATTTTTCAAAATAGTTTTCAATCATATCTTTTTAATTTCTAATTTCAAAGTCTTTTTCAAAAATCACTTTATTTCTTTCCCAATCATATTTTTCGAAAATCATTCATCAATTTTTCAAAAAGTTTTTAAAATCTTTTTAATTTATTTTCAAAAATTTCTTCCCCTCTTCTCACATCCTTCTATTTATGGACTAACACTCCTCCTCAATGCACAATTCGAACTCTATCTTTCTTGATAAGTTCGAATTCTTCTACCTCTTCCTTCTATTTTTCTTTTCCTCTGACACCTCAAGGAATCTCTAAACTGTAACATAGAGGATTCCATATTTTCTTGCTCTCTTCTCTTTCATATGAGCAGGAGCAAAGACAAAAGCATTCTTGTTGAGGCTGACCCTGAACCTGAAAGGACCTTGAAGCGAAAGCTAAGAGAAGCTAAGGTATAACTCTCTGTAGAGGACCTAACAGAAATCTTCAAACAAGAAGAAGACATGGCAGCCAAAAATAACAACAATGCCAACAATGCAAGGAAGGTGATGGGTGACTTTACTGCACCTACTCCCGACTTCTATGGTGACTTTACTGCACCTACTCCTGACTTCTATGGGAGAAGCATCTCTATCCCTGCCATTGGAGCAAACAACTTTGAGCTTAAGCCTCAATTAGTTTCTCTAATGCAACAGAATTGCAAGTTCCATGGACTTCCATTGGAAGATCCTCATCAGTTTTTAGCTGAGTTCTTGCAAATCTGTGACACTGTCAAGACTGATGGGTTGACCCTGAGGTCTACAGACTTATGCTATTCCCTTTTTCTGTAAGAGACAGAGCTAG
>NC_029773.3:41640453-41645110 GCF_000817695.3 Arachis duranensis | reverse complement strand
GAATCCCTCTATGAAGCTTGGGAAAGATACAAACAATTGATCAGAAAGTGTCCTTCTGACATGCTTTCTGAATGGAGCATCATAGGTATCTTCTACAATGGTCTGCCTGAATTGTCCAAGATGTCATTGCACAGCTCTGCTGGAGGATCTCTTCATCTGAAGAAGACGCCTGCAGAAGCTCAAGAACTCATTGAAATGGTTTGAAATAACCAATTCATGTACACTTCTGAAAGGAATCCTGTGAACAATGGGACGAATCAGAAGAAAGGAGTTCTTGAGATTGATACTCTGAATGCCATACTGGCTCAGAACAAAATATTGACTCAGCAAGTCAATATGATTTCTCAAAGTCTGTCTGGAATGCAAGCTGCATCAAGCAGTACTAAGGACGCTTCATCTGAAGATGAAGCTTATGATCCTGAGAACCCTTCAATGGAAGAGGTGAATTACATGGGAGAACCCTATGGAAACACCTATAATCCTTCATGGAGAAATCATCCAAATATCTCATGGAAGGATCGACAGAGACCTCAACAAGGTTTCAACAACAATAATGGTGGAAGAAACAGGTTTAGCAATGGCAAGCCTTTTCCATCATCTTCTCAGATACAGATAGAGAATTCTAAGCAGAACCACTCTGACTTAGCAACCATGGTCTCTGATCTAATCAAAACCACTCAAAGTTTCATGACTGAAATAAGGTCCTCCATTAGGAATTTGGAGGCACAAGTGGGACAGCTGAGTAAGAAAGTTACTGACCTCCCTCCCAGTACTCTTCCAAGCAATACAGAAGAGAATCCAAAAGGAGAATGCAAGGCCATTAACATGACCCACATGACCAAACTTGGAGAGGAGGAAGAGGCAGTGATCGCCACTGAGGAAGACCTCAATGGATGTCCACTGGCCTCCAATGAGTTCCCTAATGAGGAACCATAGGAATCTGAGGCTCATAATGAGACCATAGAGATTCCATTGGATTTACTTCTGCCATTCATGAGCTCTGATGAGTATTCTTCCTCTGTAGAGGACGAAGGTGTCACTGAAGAGCAAGTTGCCAAGTACCTTGGAGCAATCATGAAGCTAAATGACAAGTTATTTTGTAATGAGACTTGAGAGGATGAACCCCCTTTTCTCACCAAAGAACTGGATGACTTGTCTAGGCAGAAATCACCTCAAAAGAGATAGGACCCTGGGAATTTCTCAATACCTTGTACCATAGGCACCATGACCTTTAAGAAGGCTCTGTGTGACTTAGGGTCAAGCATAAACCTCATGCCTCTCTCTATAATGGAGAAGCTAGAGATCTTTGAGGTACAAGCTGTAAGAATCTCACTAGAGATGGTAGACAATTCAAGAAAACAAGCTTATGGACTTGTAGAGGATGTTCTGGTAAAGGTTGAAGACCATTACATCCCTACTGATTTCATAGTCCTAGAGACTGGGAAATGCATGGATGAATCTATCATCCTTGGCAGACCCTTCCTAGCCACAGCAAAGGCTGTGATTGATGTGGACAGAGGAGAATTGATCATTCAAGTGAATGAATAATCCTTTGTGTTTAAGGCTCAAGGATATCCCTCTGTTACCATGGAGAGGAAGCATGAAGAGCTTCTCTAAAAACAGAGCCAAACAGAGCCCCCACAGTCAAACTCTAAGTTTGGTGTTGGGAGGCCACAACCAAATTCTAAGTTTGGTGTTAAACTCCCACATTCAAACTCTAAGTTTGGTGTTGGGAGGTTCCCACATTGCTCTGAACATCTATGAGGCTCCATGAGAGCCCACTGTCAAGCTACTGACATTAAAGAAGCGCTTGTTGGGAGGCAACCCAATGTTATATTTATCTATTTTCCTTTATTATTTTATGTTTTCTCTAGGTTGATGATCATGGAAAGTTACAAAATCAATTGAAAAAGCAAAAACAGAATGAAAAACAGAAAGAAAAACATCGCACCCTGGAGGAAAACCTTGCTGGCTTTTAAACGCCAGTAAGGGCAGCAAATGGGCATTTAACGCCCAGTCTAGCACCATTCTGGGTGTTTAACACCAGAAAAGGGCACCAGACTGGCGTTTAACGCCAGGAATGGGCAAGAAGCTGGCGTTAAACGCCAGAAATGGGCACCAGCCTGGCGTTTAATGCCAGAATTGGCAGAAAGAGCAATTTTACTCGCCACTTGGTGCAGGGATGAATTATCCTTGACACCTCAGGATCTGTGGACCCCACAGGATCCCCACCTACCACACCACTCTCTCTCTTCTTCACCCATTCACCAATCACCTCAACACCTCTTCCCCAAAAACCCCTCACCTATCAAATCCTACCATTCTCTTCACCACTCACATCCATCCTTCATAAAACCCCACCTATCTCACCATTCAAATTCAAAACACTTTCCCTCCCAAACCCACCCATACATGACCGAACCCTACCTCTCTCTCCACTCCTATATAAACCCATCTTCACCCCCTCATTTTCACACATCATACACACTACTTCTACCCCTTGGCCGAACCACAAAGCCCACTCGATCTCCTCCATTTCTTCCTCTTCTACTCTCTTCTTTCTTCTTTTGCTCAAGGACGAGCAAACCTTCTAAGTTTGGTGTGGTAAAAGCATTGCTTTTTGTTTTTCCAAAACCATTTATGGCACCTAAGGCCGAGAAACCTCTAGAAAGAGGAAAGGGAAGGCAAAAGCTTCCACCTCCGAGTCATGGGAGATGGAGAGATTCATCTCAAGGGTGCATCAAGACCACTTCTATGAAGTTGTGGCCATGAAGAAGGTGATCCCCGAGGTCCCTTTCAAACTCAAAAAGAGTGAATATCCGGAGATCCGACATGAGATCCGAAGAAGAGGTTGGGAAGTTCTTACCAACCCCATTCAACAAGTCGGAATCTTAATGGTTCAAGAGTTCTATGCCAATGCATGGATCACCAAGAACCATGATCAAAGTGTGAACCCGGACCCAAAGAATTGGCTTACAATGGTTCGGGGGAAATGCTTAGATTTTAGTCCAGAAAATGTAAGGTTTGCATTCAACTTGCCCATGATGCAAGGAGATGAACACCCTTACACTAGAAGGGTCAACTATGATCAAAGGTTGGACCAAGTCCTTAGAGACATTTGTGAAGAGGGTGCTCAATAGAAGAGAGATTCAAGAGAGAAGCCGGTTCAACTGAGAAGGCATGACTTCAAGCCCGTGGCTAGGGGATGGTTGGAGTTTATCCAACGCTCAATCATTCCCACTAGCAACCGGTCTGAAGTTACTATAGACCGGGTCATCATGATTCATAGCATCATGATTGGAGAGGAAGTAGAAGTTAATGAGGTTATAGCACAAGAACTTTATAAGGTGGCAGACAAGTCCTCTACCTTGGCCTGGTTAGCCTTTTCTCATCTCATTTGTCACCTCTGTTATTCAGTTGGAATTGACATAGAGGGAGACACCCTCATTGATGAGGACAAGCCCATCACTAAGAAAAGGATGGAGCAAATAAGAGATCCCACTCATCATGAAATCCCTGAGATGCCTCAAGGGATGCACTTTCCTACACAAAACTATTGGGAGCAAATCAACACCTCCCTAGGAGAATTAAGTTCCAACATGGGACAACTCAGGGTGGAGCACTAAGAACATTCCATCCTCCTCCATGAAATTAGAGAAGATCAAAGAATCATGAGAGAGGAGCAACAAAGGCAAGGAAGAGACATTGAGGAGCTCAAGCACTCCATAAGATCTTCAAGAGGAAGAACAAGCCGCCATCACTAAGGTGGACCCGTTCTTTAATTTCCCTGTTCCTTATTTTCCTGTTTTTCGAATTTTATGCTTATGTTTATCTATATTTGTGTCTTATTACATGATCATTAGTGTCTTAGTGTCTATGCCTTAAAGTTATGAATGTCCTATGAATCCATCACCTTTCTTAAATGAAAAAATGTTCTTAATTGAAAAATAGAAGAATTGCATGAATTTTAAATTTTATAACAGATTAATTATTTTGATGTGGTGGAAATACCTTGACCTCTGAATGTATGCTTGAACAGTGCATATGTCTTTTGAATTTGTTGTTCATGAATGTTGGCTCTTGAAAGAATGATGAAAAAGGAGAACATGTTACTGAGGATCTGAAAAATCATAAAAATGATTCTTGAAGCAAGAAAAAGCAGTGACTATTCAAAAAAAATGAAAAGAAAAAGAAAAAGAAAAAAATAATAATAAAGTCGTGATCCAAGGCAAAAACAGTGTGCTTAAGAACCCTGGACACCTCTAACTGGGGACTCTAGCAAAGCTGAGTCACAATCTGAAAAAGGTTCACCCAATACGTGTCTGTGGCATGTATGTATCCGGTGGTAATACTGGAAGACAGAGTGCTTTGGGCCACGGCCAAGACTCATAAAGAAGCTGTGTTCAAGAATCATCATACTTGACTAGGAGAATCAATAACACTATCTAGATTCTGAGTTCCTATAGAAGCCAATCATTCTGAATTTCAAAGGATAGAGTGAGATGCCAAAACTGTTCAGAGGCAAAAAGCTAAAAGCCCCGCTCATCTAATTAATACTGATCTTCATAGATGTTTTTGGAATTTATCGCATATTCTCTTCTTTTTATCTTATTTGATTTTCAGTTGCTTGGGGACAAGCAACAATTTAAGTTTGGTG
>NC_029773.3:41640009-41640286 GCF_000817695.3 Arachis duranensis | reverse complement strand
TTCACTTTTCTGGACTTTACTATGAGTTTGTGTGTTTTTCTGTGATTTCAGGTATTTTCTGGCTGAAATTGAGGGACCTGAGCAAAAATCTGATTCAGAGGCTGAAAAGGACTGCAGATGCTGTTAGATTCTGACCTCTCTACACTCGAAGTGGATTTTCTGGCGATACAGAAGCCCAATTGGCGCGCTTTTACCTGCGTTGGAAAGTAGACATCCTGGGCTTTCCAGCAATGTATAATAGTCCATACTTTGCCCGAGATTTGATGGCCCAAACTGA
>NC_029773.3:41639484-41639845 GCF_000817695.3 Arachis duranensis | reverse complement strand
CTTCAATGCTCAGCCCAAGAACACACCAAGTGGGCCCGGAAGTGGATTTTTATGTCATTTACTCATCTTTGTAAACCCTAAACTACTAGTTCTCTACAAATAGGACCTTTTGCTTTTGTATTTTTATCTTTGATCAGTTCTATGCTATCTTAGATCACGTTTTGGGAGGCTGGCCTCACGGCCATGCCTAGACCTTGTTCTTATGTATTTTCAACGGTGGAGGTTCTACACACCATAGATTAAGGTGTGGAGCTCTGCTGTACCTCGAGTATTAATGCAATTACTACTGTTCTTCTATTCAATTCAGCTTGTTCTTGTTCTAAGATATCACTTGTTCCTCAACTTGATGAATGTGATGATC
>NC_029773.3:41611659-41639356 GCF_000817695.3 Arachis duranensis | reverse complement strand
AGCTTGCCATGGAAAGGAGTAAGAAGGATTGGATGAAGACAGTAGGAAAGCAGAGAGACGGAAGGGACAAAGCATCTCCATACGCTTATCTGAAATTCTCACCAATGAATTACATAAGTATCTCTATCTTTATTTTATGCTTTATTCATAAATCATCCATAACCATTTGAATCTACCTGACTGAGATTTACAAGATGACCATAGCTTGCTTCATACCAACAATCTCCGTGGGATCGACCCTTACTCGTGTAAGGTTTATTACTTGGACGACCCAGTGCACTTGCTGGTTAGTTGTGCAAAGTTGTGATAAAGAGTTGAGATTCCAATTGAGCGTACCATGTTGATGGTGCCATTGATGATCACAATTTCGTGCACCACTACACCTTTGCTGAATACACCTTCCCCCGCTCCTCCATATTTTCTCTTCCTCTTCTTCTTTTCTTTCTTCTTTTGCTCGAGGGCGAGCATTATTCTAAGTTTGGTGGGGTAAAAGCATAGCTTTTTATTTTTCCATAACCACCTATGGCACCTAAGGCCAGAGAAACCTCAAAAAAAAAGATAAAAAAGGGAAGACAAAAAAATTTTTCCATCTCAAGGGTCCATAGCTCATTAGAAGAGCATTTGACTGCACATCAAGAGAGCATGAGGAATTCTCTCATCAAGAAATCCATGAGATACCTCAGGGGATACATTCTCCTCAACACAATTATTGGGAGCAACTAAGGATAGGAGCACCAGAATCACTAGGGATCAAGCAACAAAGGCAAGGAAGAGACATAGAGAAGCTCAAGAGCACCTTTGGTTCTTCAAGAGGAAGACGCCACCCACACTAAGGTGGACTCATTCCTTAATCTCCTTGTCTATTTATTTGCTATTTTCGGTTTTATGCTTCATGTTTGTCTATGTTTGTGTCTTTATTACATGATCACTAGTATTTAGTAACTATGTCTTAAGGCTATGAATAAATCCATAAATCCTTCATCTCTCTTAAATGAAAAATGTTTTAATACAAAAAGAACAAGAAGTACATGAGTTTTGAATTTATCCTTGAATTTAGTTTAATTATATTGATGTGGTGACAATACTTTTTGTTTTCTGAATGAATCCTTGAACAGTGCATATTTTTTATCTTGTTGTTTATGAATGTTAAAATTATTGGCTCTTGAAAGAATGATGAACAAAGAGAAATACTATTGATAATCTGAAAAATCATGAAATTGATTCTTGAAGCAAGAAAAATCAGTGAAAAAGCAAAAGCTTGCGGAAAAAAAATTTTGGAAAAAAACAAAAAAAAATAAATAGAAAGAAAAAGAAAAAGCAAGCAGAAAAAGCCAATAGCCCTTAAAACCAAAAAGCAAGGGTAAAAAAGGATCCAAGGCTTTTCAGCATCAATGGATAGGAGGGCTCAAGGAAATAAAATCCAGGCCTAAGCGGCTAAATCAAGCTGTCCCTAACCATGTGCTTGTGGCATGCAGGTCCAAGTGAAAAGCTTGAGACTGCGTGGTTAAAGTCATGATCCAAAGAAAAAAGAGTGTGCTTAAGAACTCTGGACACCTCTAACTGGGGACTTTAGCAAAGCTGAGTCACAATCTGAAAAGGTTCACCCAGCTATGTGTCTGTGGCATTTATGTATCCGGTGGTAATACTGGAAAACAAAGTGCTTAGGGCCACGGCTAAGACTCATAAAAGTAGCTGTGTTCAAGAATCAACAAACTTAACTAGGAGAATCAATAACACTATCTGAAATTCTAAGTTCCTATAGATGCCAATCATTCTAAACTTCAAAGGAAAAAGTGAGATGCCAAAACTGTTCAGAGGCAAAAAGCTACAAGTCCCGCTCATCTAATTAGTACTAATATTCATTGATATTTTGGAATTTATAGTATATTCTCTTCTTTTTATCCTAATTCATTTTCAGTTGCTTGGGGTCAAGCAACAATTTAAGTTTGGTGTTGTGATGAGCGGATAATTTATACGCTTTTTGGCATTTTTTTTAGATAGTTTTTAGTATAATCTAGCTACTTTTAGGGATGTTTTCATTAGTTTTTATGCTAAATTCACATTTCTGGACTTTAGTATGAGTTTGTGTGTTTTTTTGTGATTTCAGGTAATTTCTGGCTGAAATTGAGGGACCTGAGCAAAACTCTGATAAGAAGGCTGACAAAGGACTGCTGATGCTGTTGGATTCTGACCTCCCTGCACTCGAAATAAATTTTCTGGAGCTAAAAAACTCTAAATGGTGCGCTCTCAACGGCGTTGGAAAATAGACATTCAGAGATTTCCAGAAATATATAATAGTTCATACTTTATTCGTGATTAGATGACGTAAATTGGCGCTCAATGCCAGTTCCATGCTGCATTCTGGAATCAAACGCCAGAAACACGTCACAAACCAGAGTTGAACGCCAAAAACATGTCACAACTTGGCGTTCAACTCCAAAAGAAGCCTCTAAATGTGTAAAGCTCAAGCTCAGCCCAAGCACACATCAAGTAGGCCCCGGAAATAGATTTCTGCATCAATTACTTACTTCTGTAAACCCTAGTAGTTAGTCTAGTATAAATAGGACATTTTATTATTGTATTAGAGATCCTGGATCCTGGATTGTATTTTTGATCCGGTGATCACGTTTTGGGGGCTGGCCATTCGGCCATGCCTGAACCTTCATCACTTATGTATTTTCAACGGTGGAGTTTCTACACACCATAGATTAAAGGTGTGGAGCTCTACTGTACCTCGAGTTTTAATGCAATTACTACTGTCTCTTATTCAAATTCAATCTTGTTTCTGTTCTAAGATACTACTCGTACTTCAATCAGATGGATTTGATGATCTGTGACACTCATCGTCATTCGTCCCTATGAACGCATGCCTGACAACCACTTCCGTTCTACAAGCGAAAGCTAGAGTGTATCTCTTGGATTCCTGATGCACGATGCATGGTTACCCTCGCCTGACAACCGAGCCTTCCATTCCGTGAGATCAGAGTCTTCGTGGTATAAGCTAGAATTGATGGCGGTATTCATGAGAATCCGGAAAGTCTAAATCTTGTCTGTGGTATTCCGAGTAGGATTCTGGGATTGAATGACTGTGACGAGCTTCAAACTCGCGATTGTTGGGCGTGATGACAAACACAAAAGAATCAAGGGATTCTATTTCGACATGATCGAGAACTGACAGATGATTAGTCGTGCCGTGACAGAGCATTTGGACCTTTTTCACTGAGAGGATGGGATGTAGCCATTGACAACGGTGATGCCCTACATACAGCTTGCCATGGAAAGGAGTAAGAAGGATTGGATGAAGGTAGTAGGAAAGCAGAAATTCAGAAGGAGCACAGCATCTTCATACGCCTATCTGAAATTCCCATCGATGATCTACATAAGTATTTCTATCTTTATTTTCTGTTTATTTATTATTATTATTCGAAAACTCTATAACCATTTATTATCCGCCTGACTGAGATTAACAAGATGACCATAGCTTGTTCATACCAACAATTTCCGTAGGATCGACCCTTACTCACGTAAGGTTTATTACTTGGACGACCCAGTGCACTTGCTAGTTAGTTGTGCGAGGTTGTGAAGAAAGTGCTGAGTTAGTAAATGCACACACCAAGTTGAATGCCATTATAAGAGATCACAATTTCGTGCACCACATTCATTCCAAGATTTCTACTTTATTTGCTCACTTTCTGAATATGCATTGTTATGAGTGCTTCTTGATTATTTGGCTAGCTTCTTATATTATGTAAATTTTATTTTTCAGGGTGTCAGACAAAGGGAAAGCCATAGCCACTCATTCTAAGAAAAGAAAGCACTCTAAGATATCTACCCCATCCCCATATGCTAATTATGCTAAAAATCCAATGAATGAGACGGATAAAGAAATCAGCTGCTTCCGTCCACTGACCCACTCAAATTCCCCAACCTCTACTGTGAGCTTCGCTTCCCCAAATACCGGAAGACAAATCTGAATGTTGAAAAGAGGTTGGTGCTTCCAAATAATGTAAGGCGCGCCGTCAATGGCCGTATTCTAGAGTTGGGTTTGGATTTTGTTGATAGGGATCTGGGGAGGATAAACATCTCATGGGTCAAGGAGTTCTACTGCAACTTCTTCCGTGCCAATCTCAATTCAGTTCAGCTGAGGAATAGAGAGATTGTGATTACTGAGGCTGCCATCGAGGAGGCACTACAGTGCCGACATATTACTGATGATGTCTGCGCATATCAGTAGGTAGATATTGCTATCCACTGCATGACTTTCAATTATGAGGCGCTTAAGCGCGTGATTGCCACCCCGGAGACTCCATGGGTGATGGATTCGGGCAACAAGAAGCCCAAGGGGATGATGTTTGCTCATTTGTCTAGAGAGGCCAAGACCTGGCAGATGATATTTGCCACCTATATCTTGCCCACCACACATTTCTCTGAGATCTCGATGGACATGTTAGTTTTGATCGGTTGTGTCACGAAGGGCAAAGAGGTGTACTTCCCCCGTTTGATCTGGCAGAGCATATGGCGAGCACATATCCGTGGCTTACTTCCATTTTCCACTTTAGTCACCAGCATAGCTGAATTAGCTGATGTTCAGTGGAGGGATGATGATGAGACACCACCACCCTTGGATGATGATGACAAGGAGGTCACTATTCCTTGGAGTGGCTGGGTGCACGAGAGACCACCGCTCAGAGGCCGTTCTCGGGCTAGAGTGACTGTGGAGGCAGTTGGACCTTCACCCTCCACAGCAGCAGCCCCCTCTTCCTCGGCTGCCACTGCATCCTTACCACCACCACCAGCACCTGAGGCGACATACCTATTGGTGCAGCGCTTGCTCCATTTCCTGGAGCGCCTCGACCGTCGCCTTATGAGATGTATTGACCGCTTAGACTGGGCATTCAGATCACAGGGCATCGAGCTCTCCCCGCTCCCAGACTCTCCAGCCTCAGACGAGCAGGATCAGGAAAAGGAGCATGGTGAGGAGCCGACTCAGCAGGACGCACCACCAGAGGCACAAACCACTACTGAGACTCAGCAGCCTCCTGAGGACTCACAGCCAGCACCACTGCCATTTCCACAGCCTGAGCATGAGCCACAGCCCGGCGTGATTATTGACCCTCATCCCGAGCTTAAGCAGTAGTATCGAGGACGATGCTTGATTCTAAAGTATGGGGAGGACACCGTTTGTGACCGGTGTTTGCACTTATGTGGTGAACTTTCATACTTCTATTTATATCCTCTGCCACTTTATTTTGTTTTATTCCGCACTTTACATTTTAGATCAATATATTGCATCTTGGCTTTGATTCTGATTAGAAAAATATTTTGGATTGTTAAATCCTAGTTAACTCTTTCTATATAAGAATCGTGCTTTGATTGAAAAAGGGATAAACTAGGAAATTTTTTTTTCTAAATCACAACATTGCACTGAAAATAAGCTTAGCCAGTATAATTAAAATTTCCAAGAAATTCATTTTTAGGGCACCACCCCAATTGATTGAAAATATTTTTTTTAGAACTTGCTTGAATTATACAATTGTGGATCATGTTTTTGAGCTAAGAACACAAGCATGTGAGATTTGAGCCTAACTGTGTGGTTACATCAAATAGCCACTTATTTTCATTCTTGTGTGCAGTATTCTCTTTCTATAATTATAATTTTTTATTTGTTTGATTCTATATGTCCATTATTTTGTGTACACATGCACTTATATGATTGAGGCCATCGTTTCAATTAGCTCACTTACCCAAATAGCCTACCTTTTATCTTCCATTGTTAACCAATCTTGAGCCTATGCTTAACCTATTTGTTCTTAATTTTAGCACACTACAAGCCTAAAATGGAAAACAATAAATGTCTTTATTTGGATCTTTGATTAGCTTAGGCTAGTGAGAGTGCTTATTATTCAGGTTTGGGAGAGTTGGGAACATTGGTTGGGATAAAATTATATTTTTGTATTTTTGTCAATATTTTGGGAAATTGGGTTCATACTCATGTAGTAAAAAAAGAAAAAGAAAAGCAATAGGAAGGGGACAAAATGCCCCAAGTAAAACACAATAAGAGTCAATGCATATGGGTGGTGATCAAAAAGAGAATGCATGAGTGTGTGAAAAAAGTGAAGAATGGGTAGTTATGTTTGTTTAGAAATTGTATAAGTTGTCATAGGTTAGGTGGGAAGTTTAAGTTAATCAAAGATTTGAATTTCAAGCTCACTTAACCATATGCATCCTACCTTGACCCTAGCCACATTACAACCTATGGAAAGTCCTCATGATATTTGTATGCATGCATGGAATAATTGTTGATTGTTAGATGAAAAAAAAATCTTGGAAAGCATAATTAGGAGAGAATCGAGTGAATCAACCCTATACACTTGAGCGCATAGAGTGGATACACATCCGGTGAGGGTTCGTTCGCTCAATTACATGTCTCCACCTGTGATCATCTTTTCTTGCAAGTTTGTAAAATTTCTTAATGCTTCAATTCAATTGTGGGTTTGCTTTGATTATTACTGAGCTTGCATGTAGATTCTTGGAGATTAATTCATTTTGACTAAGCCAATGCATCCATATAGGTAGATTGCATTTAGATAGATTTCACTTAGCTAGTTTTCATTGAATAAACATTAATACCCCTTGCTTCTTTCTTGATTTCAGCATGAGGACATGCTTAGTTTAAGTGTGGGGAGGTTTGATAAACCCCAATTTCGTGATTTATCTTGTGCTTATTTTGGGGGATTTTATCGCCTTTTTTCCACATTTATTCAATGAAATAGCATGATTTTGTAATTCTCCTTTGAATTGTGCTTAAATGTAAAAACATGCTTTTTAGGCTTTAAACTAGTGATTTTAATTCACTTTAATTCCATTCGATGCCTTGATGTGTTTGTTGAGTGATTTCAGGATCATAAGGCAAGTATTGGATGGAAGAAATGAGGAGAAAAGCATACAAGGAGGAGAATGCATGAAGAAACAAAGATTGGAATTGCATCAAAGGGGCGCGCATGCGCGCAAGGCGTGCACGCGCAATAGAGGTTCATGTAGGCACGCTCACGCGAACATGAACCGCCCGCGCAGATGAAGAATTTTGCCAATCGGCGTGCGTACGCGCCGATACTCGCACGTGACTCACTTAAGGGAAAATTGTTGGGGGCGATTTCTGAGCTGCCCAGGCCCAATTCCAGCTTGTTTCTGAGTGTATTTCATGCAGAATTGAAGCCCAAGCAAAGGGGGGAAGAACATTAGTTAGTATTAGCATCATGTAGTGTAGTTTCTAGAGAGAGAAGCTCCATCTTCTCTCTAGAATTAGGTTAGGATTAGGTCAATCTCTCATAGATCCATGATTAAATTTGTGATTTCATCTTGTTTCCTCTACAATTTCTTGTTTCTACACTTTAATTCTCTTAGTTTGTGATGTTAATTTTACTTTCATGTCTCTTTTATGCTCATACACTCATGTTGAATTTGGATTTTCCTTGATGAGATTTAATGTTTGATGTTCTTTTGTTGTTGAATTGAGTTGTGATTTCATTTTCTTTACAATTGTTATTCATTAGATTTCATCAATTCTTGTTATTTGTTGTACTTTCCTTTTATACCTTCCAAGTGTTTGAAAAAATGCTTCGAAGGATGTTAGAGTAGAATTTTATGTTCTTGGCTTGGGAAGGTAACTTAGGAACTCTTGAGTTGCTAATGTCCAAGTGATTGATGATTGGGAGCCATTAACTCTAATTCTAACTAATTGAATTAGTAAGGAGTTAGGACTTATGGACTTGGATTGGCATAGCTCGTTTGACTCTCCTTTACTAGTTAGAGGACAACTTAATGAGGTTAATCCCTGCCAATTCTTATGTTGTGGTTAGTGATTAGGATAGAGATCCTTGACCACCAACCCATGCCAAGACCCCTTTGTCATTTAATCTTTGTTATCAATTATTTTCATGTCTATCATTCAAAAAAAACGCCAAAAACACACCTTATAGCCAATAACCAAGCACTTCATTGTGATTCCTAGGGAGACGACCCGGAGTCTAAATACTCGGGTTAATTTTCATTTGGTGTTTGTTACTCGTGACAACCAAATTTTTGATTGGGAGGATTGTTTGTTGGTGTAGAACTATACTTGCAACGAGAATTAATTTCATTGAGAAATTCTATACCAACACGACAAACTCCTTTTAAAATCAAAATGGCATCGTTGCCGGGGAGGACAATGGTGCTTTGTTATTGGCTATTGTATATATTGTGAAATCTTGAATTTGGGTTGTTTGTTTGTTTTGCTAGTTAGGATTTTGTTTTCTTTGTTTGTTTGTAATACTTGTTTTCTTTTAAACTCTCTTTCACTATGAATTCTCACCCCTTTTGCTATGAGTATAGTTTTAACTATATTGTAGGAGATGGAAGCTCCAATGAGGACATGCATCAAGGATTTGGGAATCAAGAATGGGAGGAACTTCAAGCTTATGAACAACCTTCATGGCAACAACCTCCTACGAACTCCTATGGGTATAATCCTGATTCTAATGTGTATCAACCCAATGTATGTGATGACCCTAGTTGTGGTTGTCAACCACAATCATCATATGCATATGATCCCATCCCTCAATATAGTTACACACCATATTCACAAGCCTCACATCACCATTCAACTCTATATGGCATTAATTCATACACACCATATCAACCACCATATGAATCACATCTTGAACTACCAATCCAATACCAATACTCCCCTGAACCACAAGATTCATACACACGACCCCAAGGATTTCACTAATATGAACCGCCTTCCAACTACAACACCTTTCCCTCGAAAGATGAACCCTCTCTTTTACCGCCAACCCCCAATGAAGCCACCATGCTAGAAGTGAGAGATCTTGAATCTCATCTCTTAAGGCGACATGAGGAGGACGAAAAGAAGTTTGAGGAGTTAATAGCGAAAATGACTACCATGGTAGAAACCATTGGTGACATGATCTTATTCCGCCTAAGCTTGTGCAACCAAGGCACTCCCATTGTTGAATGCGGAGAAGCAACCAAGGAGCTTGGTGAGGAAATGAACCTGAAACTCCAAGGTGAAGAAGAGAAACCGAAACACGAAGTACAACAAGAGGAGAAGGTAGAGATGATTGAACCAAAGGAAGTAGCGGTTTGATGTTTAGGATATGTTGAGTACATAAATGAATCTCAAGTTGAAGAATCCTCTTTCAAGGAATGTGAAAGGGATACTAAAGAAAAGAGTAATGTTGCTGGAGTAAACGAGGAACCGAAGGAAATTGATCAAGAAGTGGATTTTATCATCAATGATTTTTTGTCCGCATTGATTAGTCCCCTTGACGACTTGTTGAACCCTCTTCCAATGAAGAAGTGGAAGAAGTGTTCCAAGCAACAAGCCCTCCTATCTATGATGATTCCGAATCAACATATGATCCTTGTGAGTTTGAAGAATCCTTCCCCACTATGCTTGGAATTGACGATGAGGTAGATTTCGCTCAACCTCCTCTGTATGATTTGAGTGATAGGGAAGAGATAGAAGAAATTAGTGAAGAAGAACTTGAACTTGAGGAATCCTATCAAGTGGTGGAAACCTCTAAAAGAGAATGGACTGGAGTAGAACATGCTTTGTCACGATCTTTGGGAACTCCTCCATCTAATTTATCATCCAATCCTTCACTTGAGTGGGTAAAACTTCTAAATCTCAGCTTCATTATTCCACTTGAGTATGGTTTTCTTGAGACGGATGGCCAACCTAGGGCACTTTGTGGAATTAAGCGTAAGAGGATGACATTTAGTGGTTGGCATTGTAAGTCTAGATTCATTATGGCTGAAAGCTCGAAACTGAAGAACATGGATTAGTGTAATGCTCAATTGAATGGGTCTAGGAGGATAGTTTGGTGCTTACATGAGAATTCTACTTTCTTATCACCCGAACGGAACCGAGATGATCAACTAGAAGATGGGTGTGAAGATAAGATATGGGATCCTGGATAATGCGCTGGAAGTCAATTTTGGGAACTCATATCTTGGAAGGAACCTCACCAAAGCTTGGTGAACATGGTTGGAAATTCTAACAACCAACTGAAGGACAAGCACTCTTGGAGGTTCAAGGATGGATACAAGCATAAACCACCTTGACAAGGAGCCTCCCAAATGTCCAACTTAAAGACTTAAACCAAAAGTGCTTGGTGGGAGACACCCCACCATGGTAAACTCATTCCATTTTCTTGTAGATATAACGAATGAATGAATTGGGTTCTATTGTATATAGTTTCTCTACCTTTTAAATGTATTTTACTTTGATTGATAAGGTGTTCTATACAATCTAGGTTTGAATATGGGATGATTCTTTGAAATTGAGTTTTTGCTTGGATTCCAAGTTTTCTAAGTTCATTTGAAAAATACCCAATATCTCAAATTATGTATCAATTTTACATCTTAGCTTGCTTTAGGACCTTGAAGGAGATTGAGAGGGTACTAAGCTCTTCCTAAAAAAAGACAGAAAGAGAAGAAAGAGAGATTCTACGCGCTAGCGCACAGTGCGTGCGCGCGTAGAATTGCATTCTGAACTTTCTGGGCCAAGGACCAGAGAGTTGTGCCACTTTTGGGCCAACTCTGTATCTCAACCCACGCGGACGCATGCTGCACGTGTCCGCGCCCCTTTCTGTTTCTCTGCTCACGCGTCGGCGTAATTCGCGCCTCCGCACCTACTCCATAAGCTCAAGCCATCCACGCGAACTCGCACGGCGCGCGCGCGTCGATGCATCTCAGCATCACCCAGGCCAAGGACCCGAGAGTTGTGCCAATTCTGGGCCTCTTTTATGCCTCTAGCCCAACCCACCTGCGCGGAGGCGCAACATGCACGCTCGCGCGGATTCAAAAATTACTAACCCTGAATTCGCGAAGGGAACAGCTCATTTGCGCAACCCTGTTCTCTTCCCCAACGTCTCTCTCTGCTCCTCCTCTCCAACGTTCCACCCTCAACCTCCGTTACCCCTCTTCGGCGAGCCACCCCGCGACCACCACCGTCGCCGCCTCGCCCCTCTTTTTTTCTTCCTCTCCTTCTTGCCGTTTTTCTCTCCCTCTCATTCCCCTATCCTCTCTCACAGTGACCGCAACTCTGACCGCCGCGACCTCCATTGTCGCCGGCGAGAGCTTCCTCGTCACCACCATCCGAGGCAGTGACTCTGCTGATCACTTCCACTACTTCCCTTTCCTTCCCTTTTCCGCAACCATTTTTGCTTCCCAGGTCCCACCCTGCCTCTACTCTATTTTATTTCTGTTCTTAGCTTCCTGTTAGTTTAATTAGTTAGTACATGATTTTGTTTGTTAGGATAGTAAGAGATATCTACTGTTAGGTAGTTAGGATGTGGTTAGAGGCTTCTAGGTCTGATAAGTGCTCTGTTTGTGATTACATGTTTGAATTTTTGTGCTGTGAGGAACTACTCTGTTTCATTGCTCTGCTTATGTTCTATGTTGCATGTTGCTTCACTGTTCATTGCTGTTGGTTGCTTGTAGCTCATTCATGTTTATTGCTCAATTGCATACTTCCGATGCATTTATATATGGTCTTCTCTATTTGTCATTGTTGATGCATTCATATGGAAGTTAATTTGACTGTTTGAATTTGGGAAATAGCCAACTTACTGCCAAATTGTTGCCAGATTTTTCCTAACCATACACCATGAATTACACTCACTTGTTGTAACAACTCCTATTTGGTGATTTTTGTATCAAAGGGATTTTGTTACCTAAACGGTTTTGGAAATTGGTCAAAAACAAGTTTGGTCATGATTATCATATTCTTTGCTTATATTCATGCTAGATTGCTTATGTGCATTGAATGATTCTAATGAATTTTCAGATTGACCAGTAACTTGATTTTCATTTGAAATTGAGCTTATTTGCTTGCTCCACAAGATTGATGATTTCTTCTACCCACGTGACCGCTATGATTCGAAACCTTCATGTCCAGATTACCCTTGGTCACATGGCATATGAATTTTTCAAATCTTATTTCAATCTTTGTGACTTTCATGGCTCATCGAATTTGGTGTTGAATATTTCTTGATTGATTCATTCTTTGACATTTTGATCACACCAACACCAATTCATGTAATTCTAGTAATTTGCATTGATTGATGACTTGCTTTCTCATGAGTTGTTTTTTTAGAAATATCATATTTCATCATCAATGCTTGATGCTTTTCGTGATTGTGAACATAGTTACATCCCTACTATGTACATATCTTTTGAATTAAGCCAGTTGCCACCATATCACTGACTTCCAAACTGATTTCTAACTCTAACTTGTTTAACCGACAAACTTCTCTTTTGGTTTTTGACTTAACTCTTTTGATCATTCTTTTGGATATGGTGTTTCTTAGGCTTAATGATCAAGTAATGTGCAATTGTGGTTTGAATTCTTGGTTTGAAAATTCTTTTAAATTCTAAACCTTGTTGCTTTCATTCCAAGATTTCTACTTTATTTGCTCACTTTCTGAATATGCATTGTTATGAGTGCTTCTTGATTATTTGGCTAGCTTCTTATATTATATAAATTCTGTTTTTCAGGATGTCAGACAAAGGAAAAGCCATAGGCACTCCTTCTAAGAAAAGAAAGCACTCTAAGATCTCTACCCCATCCCCATATGCTAATTATGCTAAAAATCCACTGAATGAAACGGATAAGGAAAATTAGCTGCTTCCGTCCACTGACCCACTCAAATTCCCCAACCTCTACTGTGAGCTTCGCTTCCCCAAATACCGGAAGACAAATCTGAATGTTGAGAAGAGGTTGGTGCTTCCAAATGATGTAAGGCGCACCGTCAATGGCCGCATTCTAGAGTTCGGTTTGGATTTTGTTGATAGGGATCTAGGGAGGATAAACATCTCATGGGTTAAGGAGTTCTACTGCAACTTCTTCCGTGCCAATCTCGATTCAGTTCAGCTGAGGGATAGAGAGATTGTGATTATTGAGGCTGCCATCGAGGAGGCACTGCAGTGTCGACACATTACTGATGATGCTTGCACATATCAGCAGGCAGATATTGCTATCCACTGCATGACTTTCAATTATGAGGCGCTTAAGCGCGTGATTGCCACCCCGGAGACTCCATGGGTGATGGATTCGGGCAACAAGAAGCCCAAGGGGATGATGTTTGCTCATTTGTCTAAAGAGACGAAGACCTAACAGATGATATTTGCCACCTATATCTTGCCCACCACACATTTCTCTGAGATCCCGATGGACATGTTAGTTCTGATCGGTTGTGTCATGGAGGGCAAAGAGGTGTAATTCCCCCGTTTGATCTGGCAGAGCATGTGGCGAGCACATATCCGTGGCTTACTTCCATTTCCCACTCTGGTCAATAGCATGACTGAGTTAGCTGATGTTCAGTGGAGGGATGATGATGAGACACCACCACCCTTGGATGATAATGACAAGGAGGTCACTATTCCTTGGGGTGGCTGGGTGCACGAGAGACCACCGCCCAGAGGCCGTTCTCGGGCTAGAGTGACTGTGGAGGCTGCGGGATCTTCACCCTCCACAGCAGCAGCCTCCTCTTCCTCGGCCACCACCGCATCCTTACCACTACCACCAGCACCTGAGACGACAAACCTATTGGTGCAGTGCTTGCTCCGTTTCTTGGAGCACCTCGAGCGTCACCTTATGAGACATATTGACCGCTTAGACCGGGCATTCGCATCACAGGGCATCAAGCTCTCCCCGCTCCCAGACTCTCCAGCCTCAGACGAGCAGGATCAGGAGGAGGAGCATGGCGAGGAGCCGACTCAGCAGGACGCACCACCAGAGGCACAGACCACTACTGAGACACAGCAGCCTCCTGAGGACTCACAGCCAGCACCACCGCCAGTTCCAAAGCCTGAGCATGAGCCATAGCCCAGCGCGATTGTTGACCCCCATCTTGAGCTTCAGCAGTAGCATCGAGGACGATGCTTGATTCTAAAGTGTGGGGAGGTCACCATTTGTGACCGGTGTTTGCAATTATGTGGTGAACTTTCAGACTTCTATTTATATCCTCTGCCACTTTATTTTGTTTTATTTCGCCACTATTGAGACTCAGCAGCCTCCTGAGGACTCACAGCCAGCACCACCGCCAGTTCCATAGCCTGAGCATGAGCCACAGCCCGGCGCGATTGTTGACCCCCATCCCGAGCTTCAGCAGTAGCATCGAGGACGATGTTCGATTCTAAAGTGTGGGGAGGTCACCGTTTGTGACCGATGTTTGCACTTATGTGGTGAACTTTCATACTTCTATTTATATCCTCTGCCACTTTATTTTGTCTTATTCCGTACTTTACATTTTAGATCATTTTGGGATTACTGTACATATTTGCTATTTTAGATACCTCTATTTTGGTTGATGCACACTTTTAGCTACTCTTAGTATATATATATGTTTTGCATCTTGGCTTTGATTGTGATTAGAAAAATATTTTGGATTGTTAAATCCTAGTTAACCCTTTCTATATAAGAATCGTGCTTTATTGAAAAAGAGATAAACTAGAAAATTTTTTTTTTCTAAATCACAACATTGCACTGAAAATAAGCTTCGCCAGTATGATGAAAATTTCCAAGAAATTCATTTTTAGGGCACCACCCCAATTGATTAAAAATATTTTTTTTTAGAACTTGCTTGAATTATACAATTGTGGATCATGTTTTTTAGCTAAGAACACAAGCATGTGAGATTTGAGCCTAATTGTGTGGTTACATCATATAGCCACTTATTTTCATTCTTGTGTGCATTATTCTCTTTCTATGATTGTAATCTTTGATTTGTTTGATTCTATATGTCCATTATTTTGTGTATACATGCACTTATATGATTGAGGCCATCGTTTCAATTAGCTCACTTACCCAAATAGCCTACCTTTTCTCTTCCATTGTTAACCAATCTTGAGCCTATGCTTAACCTATTTGTTCTTAATTTTAGCACACTACAAGCCTAAAACAGAAAACAATAAATGTCCTTATTTGGATCTTTGATTAGCTTAGACTAGTGAGAGTGCTTATCATTCAGGTTTGGTAGAGTTGGGAATATTGGATGGGATAAAAGTGTATTTTTGTATTTTTGTCAATATTTTGGAAAATTGGGTACATACTCATGCATTGAATGTAAAACCATACGCATTGATACTTTGTATATACTTTATTAAAAAAAGATAAATAAATATATATATATAGAAAAGAAAAAAAAGAAAAGCAATAAGAAGGGGACAAAATGCCCCAAGTAAAACTCAATAAGAGTCAATGCATATGGGTGGTGATCAAAAAGAGAATGCATGAGTGTATGAAAAAAGTGAAGAATGGGTAGTTAGGTTTGTTTAGAAATTGTATAAGTTGTCATAGGTTAGGTGGAAAGTTTAAGTTAATCAAAGGTTTGAATTTCAAGCTCACTTAACCATATGCATCCTACCTTGACCCTAGCCACATTACAACCTATGGAAAGTCCTCATGATATTTGTATGCATGCATGGAGTAATTGTTGATTGTTAGATGAAAAATAAATCTTGGAAAGCATAATTAGGAGAGAATCGAGGGAATTAACCCTATACACTTGAGCGCATAAAGCGGATACACATCCGGTGAGGGTTCGATCGCTCAATTACATGTATCCACCTGTGATCATCTTTTCTTGCAAGTTTGTAAAATCTCTTAATGCTTCAATTCAATTGTGGGTTTGCTTTGATTATTACTGCGCTAGCATGTAGATTCTTGGAGATTGATTCATTTTGACTAAGCCAATGCATCCATATAGGTAGATTGCATTTAGATAGATTTTACTTAGCTAGTTTTCATTGAATAAACATTAATACCCCTTGCTCCTTTCTTGATTTCAGTATGAGGACATGCTTAGTTTAAGTGTGGGGAGGTTTGATAAACTCCGATTTCATGATTTATCTTGTGCTTATTTTTGGGAATTTTATCGCCTTTTTCCACATTTATTTAATGAAATAGCATGGTTTTGTAAGTCTCCTTTGAATTGTGCTTAAATGTAAAAACATGCTTTTTAGGCCTTAAACTGGTGATTTTAATTCACTTTAATTTCATTCGATGCCTTGATGTGTTTGTTGAGTGATTTCAGGATGATAAGGCAAGTATTGGATGGAAGAAATGAGGAGAAAAGCATATAAGGAGGAGAATAAATGAAGAAACAAAGATTGGAATTGCATCAAAGGGGCGCGCACGCGTAAAAGAGGTTCATGTAGGCACGCGCACGCGAACATGACGCGTCCGCGCAGAAGAAGAATTTTGCCAATCGGCGCGCCAGTGCAAAGCGCGCGTACGCGCCGATACTCGCACGTGACTCACTTAAGGGCAAATCGTTGGGGGCGATTTCTGAGCTGCCCAGTCCCAATTCCAACTTGTTTCTGAGTGCAGAATTGAAGCCCAAGCAAAGGGGGGAAGAACATTAGTTAGTATTAGCATCATGTAGTGTAGTTTCTAGAGAGAGAAGCTCCATCTTCTCTCTAGAATTAGGTTAGGATTAGGTCAATCTCTCATAGATCCATGTTTAAATTCGTGATTCATATTGTTTCCTCTACAATTTCTTGTTTCTACACTTTAATTCTCTTAGTTTGTGATGTTAATTTTACTTTCATCTCTTTTATGCTCATACACTCATGTTGAATTTGGATTTTCCTTGATGAGATTTAATGTTTGATGTTCTTTTGTTGTTGAATTGAGTTGTGATTTCATTTTCTTTACAATTGTTATTCATTAGATTTCATCAATTCTTGTTATTTGTTGTACTTTCCTTTTATGCCTTCCAAGTGTTTGACAAAATGTTTGGAAGGATGTTAGAGTAGAATTTTATATTCTTGGCTTGGGAAGGTAACTTAGGAACTCTTGAGTTGCTAATGTCCAAGTGATTGATGATTGGGAGCCATTAACTCTTATTCTAACTAATTGAATTACTAAGGAGTTAGGACTTATGGACTTGGATTGGCATAGCTCATTTGACTCTCCTTTACTAGTTAGACGACAACTTAATGAGGTTAATCCTTGCCAATTCTCATGTTATGGTTAGTGATTAGGATAGAGATCCTTGACCACCAACCCTTCCCAAGACCCGTTTGTCATTTAATCTCTGTTATCAATTATTTTCATGTCTATCATTCCAAAAAAAACCCCAAAAACATACCTTATAGCCAATAACCAAGCACTTCATTGTGATTCCTAGGGAGACAACCCAAAGTCTAAATACTCCGGTTAATTTTCATTTGTTACTCGTTACAACTAAATTTTTTATTGGGAGGATTGTTTGTTGGTGTAGAACTATACTTGCAACGAGAATTAATTTCATTGAGAAATTCTATACCGACACGAAAAACTCCTTTTAAAATTAGCGGGGTTTATGTCACTTCTAACACTAGAAGTTATGCAAGTGCTCGTGACAGTAATGTTGCTGTTGGTGGCGTCTAGTATTATGAAAGATTGGTACATATCATTAAGCTGAATTACATTGGTCAATTTACCATGGCCTTGTTTAGGTTCCTCTGGGCAGACACCACATCTGGTAGAGGCATAAAGCAAGACATTTTGGGACACACCTGTATCAACTTCAGTAATCCGATTCACACTGGTGATCGTGAAGATGACGAGCCGTAAATTCTTGCATCCGAGGCTCACCTTGTATACTATATGGAAGATAAAGTTGATAAGGACTGGAGTGTAGTAGTCCATGTGAAGCCGAGAGATTTGTTTGACATGGATGAATACAATGAACATTATGAGGTCAAACTATCTCTCTAACCAAGTTTGACTAATTTGTCTGAATGTGTTGGTGAAGGTATTTTGTTGACAAAGGATGGCGATTTAAAAGAACTCATGACTAATGCCATCGATACTGGAGAAGAGGCTACTGATTTATAGATGTATTTGGCGAACAATATACGACATGTACACTGTTACTCTATGTATAGTCTAGCTGATTGTTAGACACTTTCAATTTTATTTATGAACAACTAGGATAATGGTAGAAATCAATCATCTGGTCCAATTTGAAGTTATATAATTTGGATTTTTTTAACTGTCTATACCTAGAGTTATAATATGATTGACGTGTAGACTTAAAGTTCTTTTGTTCACCCTTTTTGTGTTGGGACTTAGTAGGAAAATTGGAAGAGAATGACCTCTTTCTCTACGCCACCAGCTTCTTTTTCATCACAGTGATGCAAGAGGCATCTCCATTCTCTTCCCTTGAGCACACAACTTCATTTGCTCGAGACTTATGGTTCAACAAGTCGCCTATCATGGTTGGATGCATTCTCCGCACACAGGCACATAGAAGATACTGTTAGTAGAGCGCCTATCGAACTTGTGTCGGTACGATTTTATTTTGGCTGACTGCTCAAGGTTATTTTACTTCTTCAAATGGCGACAAGTATTTTAGGGGTTTTAGTATCCTGTAACCATAAGACAACCAAATATCTTATGATTTGTATGACTCTCTATATTGTAGGAACTGTGTCAATTCATAGCAAAGTACCGGAAGAAATTTGGCTTCGAATTCTTAATAACTACAGGTAAGGAACATTCGCATAAAATACTAGAAGAGCTGAAGGTAAAAAATGGGTTTAAACATTAATTATATGATTTATCCAGATGAAAGCACTTATATTAATACTTACTTAGCAACACTTCTTTTTGTGTATAAATACTTACTTAGGAACACCCAATAGTTTGTGTTTTTTGCTTGTGAAGACCTTTTTGAGTTTAGGCTTGTGCTTTGTAGAACTGGATTATTATTTAAAAAATATGACAAATCAAGTAATTCATTTGCTGGTGTGTGATGTGGTGTTATGAATGAACTCTTTTTCAATGCCTCATTTTTAAAACAAAATATTTTTTTTTGAAAATATAACACTCCTAGACACTGTTATACTTCTACTATTCAAGTCATATACCACAAATCTTTTGGTTCCAATTTTGTATCCTATATAATGTCTTTCTAGCTTTTGGACTAAATTTTATTTCTATTAGAGACTAGAGTGGATACAAACTATTGGCAGCCAAAGGTCCTGAGGTATGTGAGATCTAGTGAACTCCCAAACAAGACAATATGAGAAATGTCATTGTTAATATACTTTTTAGGTGTCCTATTGATAAAAAAAACTGCATGTGCACAGACTGTTTACAAATAACCGATACTCTTTTTTAAGTTTGCTGTGTTTGGCAAGCTTGCTACGCCAATTGTAATATATACTATACAAATTTCTGATTATATTCAGAGGGATGCAATGCCTATGTACAATGATGGGATATTGTTTTCTTTTATGTCGGAATTAATAGGATAGTATTGTATAGTTTATTACACCCTTTCATTGCGTGGCACAGCGTATCTGTATTGGGATTGTCCAATTGTTCTGATGATCATTATTTTCTATTTTATGCTCGATGCGAGAACAACTTTATGGTTGAATTGGATATTGTATCCTGGGAGGAATACATTTTCATAGAAAGATGACTTATTAAACTCTGGGAATGTAAGTCCAACAAGCCTTCTAGAATGTAAAAGCTTGAACATGTTCTTTCTAAACTGTGTAATAGATTTTAGTTTGTTTTGCTACGATGTAACTTTTAGGACTATCTCAAGAGAAGATTAAAGAGGAAACAGAAGAGATAAGGGAGATAGTTCAAGAGTTAATGGAAGAAGAAGTCGTGACCAGCAACAGTTCCGATAAGGTTGTTTCGACCGGACACAAGGCTTCCATGATAAATTATTACCTCAATAAAACACCGAAAGAGAATAAGAGATTTTGATTCATGTCTAGTTTGATTTCTTCAGATGGCATTTAGAGACTAATTGTTTGGGCTGAAATTAGATCTTGTTAATAGAGACTAATTGGTTATTTATTATTGAACAAGATGTTGAGCTTCATTTTCTCAATCAATGTACATGAAAGTATTTTCCTTTGAAGAGTTGCACAACAACCTCAATTCACTTCCAAAAATCGTGTAGCATCATTGATCGATGCCCTTTATTTAAGACCACTTGAATTAAATTAGTTTGGACAGAGAAAAATTTGTTTTAACTTGTTTATTTTGCTCGTGTGAATTATTAATATTCCTAGCTAAAAAGGAATCATGATTTTTTGAGCCACAGTGATATATATACTCTATTTTGAGTCGAGATTTAACTAAGTGAGTGATCATGTAACCTTGGTTTATATGTTTTGACTGGTTGAATGATCAGTTTAATACATAGTTGGCTTACAAAACAGCCTATAATATAATTTTGATTCGTAATGAATTAATCTTTAGTTTGATGAGTTGGAAAATATCGTAGAAAAAATTAATGAATATAGCAAAAAATTAACCTTAATTAGTTGGCCAAAGCTTGTGACATTTATATATTAGATTTTAGGCAAACCAATCACTCCCAAGATTCAATTAAATAAATCAAATATGCATGTTAAGGGGTCTCATTCTGCGTTATTTTCAAATATATTTAAAAGATATTAAAAATATAATAAAATTAACACAAATTATTTTAGTATGTATTACGTTTTTTATTTTGTAATTTTAAAAATTTTGTTAGAATATAGTCAAGGCCCACACCACTATCTAATGAAGAGGTAAAACTAACTAATTATTTAATCATACTTCCTCACTTCTCTCAATTCACACGTACACCCCCACTCTTCCCTAGATGAATCCTTATTTTCGGAACACACATTGTCATGCCGTGAAAAGTCGTCTTCTCCTTGTCACCGCTGAGCATCATGCTCGGAATTATTGTGGCCTTGGCTTTCTCACCGTCGTAAGTCAAGTTCTCTTCCACACCGTCATCAGTCAAGTTCTCTTCCACACCGTCGTCGTGCTCGTTGAGGTATAAAGTTCCCATCTTCATGCTAATCCTTATCTTCTTCCTATTGTTTCGGTTTCTAATTTGTAACCTGTCGAAAGTGAATGGGTGCACTATATATCATTGCTATTAGGAACAATTCACGTTACTTGAAATCCACTGGTCACAGGTTCTAATTAATTGAATTGATGACCATATCTAATCACATGCACTCTTTCTTGTGTTTTTATTTTATTCACTTTATCTATAAATCTAATTCTATAGGGTATGAACAATTACAGCTAATATTTGATGGGTTTGGGGGATTGTATGTTCATATCTTCATTGTAACTAGTAAAAAAAGATTAAAAAATATGGGCTCTGATTTATTGAATTAATTTCTGATTTAATTTTTCACAGAGTTTTATGATGGCTGTTAACTTTAAGCATAATTTTTTAATTAAAAATATATGAAATTGTTATCCCTGTGAGAACTAGGAATATTAATAATGGTAATTAATAATCTAATGGAGTAGATATTACTCATGCAAATATAGAATTAGAGAAACTAATAATTTTTTATGCACCGTCAAATAAGTTTCATTGTTGCCAGAGAATGTCCTATTCAGTTTATTAGTTTCCTCCTCTATTTACACATTTGCCTTTGGCTTTTGTTTTTTTTTTTTAATTTATATGTAGTTGGATCATTTGAAAAAAAGGTTCCATTTATATAATTGATATATGTACATATATATAATGTTATTTTCTATATATAGCTAGCATGATGAGTCAATTACTACTGGTACTTATTTATTAGTTAAACTAAGTCATTTTAATGGGGAATAATACTTGCCTACTTCACAAATGTAAGTTGGAAGAACTAATTAATCATGTGAGGTTATTAATGAGTGACATGAAATTTAGCGCTCTAGAAGATTAATGCAAAGTAAAATACTCCCTACTGAAGTATTGGTTTTTCAAATTATGGACCTCTCTATCTAATTAGGTAGGCACATTCACCTCACAATTAATAATAACCCTTTGATTAAGGATTTATGTCTGTCATCTTGTCAAAGTGGCTAGTTTTGTGCTTCTTTAATTTTTTATGATTATTATTGTCTCCTTTTAGTTCTATTAACAGCCTGTAAATGTATATAATTTTAATTAATATCCATTATTTAAGTATGGAAATTTAATACAACACAAAAAGTGAAAGAGAATCAAAAGTTATTTGTTTGTTAATTATTCTATTATTATGAGATTAATTTATATTTTTGGCATACTACATGTGTTTATACTAGGATTTTAAGATGCCCAAAAAAGCTCGCTACGCGAAAGGCACAAGAGTGTTGCCACCACGTCAACAACCTCCAACTGCACCTCCTACGTCTTCACGATCCGCTGATGATGACTGGCTCATCCTTCCGCCCCCCAGTAATGCTGGTGTCCCCGCAGCGGCTCCTCTCCGACCCTTTTGTCTGCCCCGAAGCGAACCAAGACCTAAGCCACAGACCGCTAATGGTGTACAAGTGACGGAACCGTGCAATGAAGACATGGACCCGGAGGCGAATGAGGTAGATTTGTTTGACGAACACATTGATAGGATGTTTGCTGCTTCTGATGCTGAAAAGCGCAAAGGACAAAAGACTACTAAGTTTTGGGATGTTGATCTCATTGGTAACAAGTGTTAAACCATACGCTTTTTTAATTGATTTGCTAATGATATTGTTATGTTTCTCACATGTTGGGCACATTGGACACATAAATAAGATTTTTTTTTCTTTTATAGATTCTGATGGAATAGTCAAGTAAGCAACAATGAATGTGAGGGAGGCTATAGAGCGGCCTCTTAATGGTAGCAAGATCATAATGAGGTTCAATGAGGAACTGCAAGCAGTCAGAAATGGAGCTAGCCTGTTGAGTGGCATTCTAGGAGCGTTGGGTTCTTATTACAAAAAATTTTCTAAGTGTGAGAAGAGTTGGGTAAAGGTGCATGGCAAAGACAATGTTTATGATGATTGCATAAAAGTAATGACTTCCGGCATTGTTTAATCATATTAAACTTTTCAACTTACAGCTACTTACAGCTGGACATTGTCGTCACAGGAGATGTTCCACTTTTAAGAAGATAGTGGTGGTAGAATCAAGAAAACATTTTTGCAATAAATGGAGAGGTCCTGGAAGGATACAAGGGGGAGGTTGTATGACACGCATTACAAACCAACTGTAACACCCTAACTTTTATAAAATACCCATTTTTATCCTTGTACTTTATTTAATTACAAATTGTATCTCAATTTTTATATACAAATACAATGTTACCTTTCAAAAACAAAGTTTAAATATTAATCTTCCTCTTATACCAAAACTGAAACTCTTAGCCCTTCTCTTTCAAAATATTACTTGTATTTTAATCCCTTTTCGAGTCTTTCGGTTACCGATTTTTCTCAACTTTTAATTTAATCTTTCAACTACTAAATCTCATCAATTTCCTCAAAATACCATATCACAAAGTCCCAAAATCATTAAAACAATCACAACTGAACTATTTTTCATAGCCAAACCAACAAATCACAAGCAACAATAATAATTCAACATAATTTCATTCAAACTCAAACAATAATCAACCAAATCAACATTTACTTATCAAATTCACATTTAACTATTATAAAATTATCAAAACCCCACCTCCATATGAAATCAAAATAATGAAAATTTTGGAGAAGTTTTCTGATTGGGCTGTTAAAGAAGAAAACGTTAAAAATAAAAAAAAAGGAGAATACGAATACTTTTACCGGATCAAATTTTTTTTATTAAAATTACATATCGCAAGAAATCGAAGCTGGAAGCTTCACAGTCATGGAGGTTCTCTCTTCCTTACTCCCGGTTCCTTTCTCTTTCTTTGTTTGCAAATGGTTCCGATCAATTTAATTTTTGTTTTATCAAATTATTTTTTAATAAATAATTTAAATTTAATAGAATAAGTAATAATTAAATTAAACTTCACTAAAATATATTAGCTCATAAATAGCTAATTATTTAGTTTTCAAAAATCCGGGATCTTACACCAACAAGGACAGTTGAACAAAATCTTGATAACCGCTTGGAGAGAATTCCTAGAGAGCATTGGAGGTGGTTCATTGACTATCGTAATGATCCTACAGCAAAGGTATCCCATTATTTTAAGTAGTCCTCGTCTTTAATCCACCTAGTTCCAGATAAAGGCATATAATAACAACTAATTTTCAGTCTTAAAGATTAATTTATTGCATTCACGCTTTTTTGGAGTTATATACATTACTTTTCAAAAAAAGAGAAAAAGAACATATATATAAGTAATACACCAAAGTAAAAGAGAAATATAAGAACATTTAACTATTTATGGTACACTCATATGTATTCATTCTGTGTCTAACCAATCTTACTGTTGATGACATAATAGGCGAAGTGCAGGCAAAACGCGCTGAATCGAAAGAAGCAGCTTTACACGCACACTAGCGATTCTAAAAGCTTGGCTAGGGCAAGGAAAGAAGAGGTAATATAGATTTAAAATCAAGTATCGATGCCTATTATTGTCTTGAATAATTCTCTTTTTTTAAGCAAATCATTCTTCAGTTTTCATTTATAAGAAATTGATAAGTGATGCTGATTTCCAAAAAATAAATGCTGGAGCTGTTAAAATAATTTTACTATTTAAGTATAATCAATTACTCAATCCTTGAAAAATAAATGGAGCAATCATTAGATACTTAACCGATTGAGATAAAATAAATTGGTTGGTATGTAGTTTGAATATATTTATAGAGTAGAACAAGAAAAAATTATTGGAAAAAATTAAATAAGTGAAACTTATGGGATAAATTGTATTGTTACAATAAAAAAACCAAGGGAGGAGAGTTCGTAGGGGGGAAGTATGGATCCTAAAGTACAAATGACGTGATGTCACCTACATACATGAAGAAGCTCAGAGGATTGGTGTAAGTACACTTAACTACTTATGTTGTAACGTGTTGGGCTTAATTATTAAAATGTCTTAAGTATGCTATATTCCTAATATGATTGTGTATGCTTATTTATGTTTGTAGGAAAAATATCTAAGATTGAGCAGCTTGATGAAACTACGATAATATTGTCTGCAAATGATTCCCTTGCCCAAGCTCTCGGTAAAGAGCGCTCGGGTAGAGTGCGTAGCATAAGTTTTGGGATGACACCAAGTCAACTCTTTCGTCCGAGTTTGCAGCTGCCGATGGATAGAGATTAAACAGAAGAGGATCAAAGGATGCTATTTGAACTACAGGCGGAAGTGGCAGCCGAGAAATTGAGAAGGAAGGCAATGGATGATGAAGTAGCAGCAGAAAAATTGAAAAGGAAGGCAAAGGAGGATGAAATAGCAGCAGAGAAAACAAAGAGACATGCATTAGAGAGTGTGCTAAGTTATGTAGTCCAACAGCAAGGTGGAGAGCTGCCACCAGACATCGCTGCACGGATGAATTCTTCGAATGGATATGGTAGGAAATAGAAATTAGGATGTGATAGTTTATTTTTTAGTATATGTTTTGTTTATGTTACTATGAAGCATTAATTATTAGCCAAATACTTTACTTTTTTGGTTGACTATTGAAATACTTTATTGATATTACAATAAATATGTTAGTTTTTTTTTTTTTGCAGTTAAATATTCATGAGTCTTTTGCTTGCAATATAGAATTTTAGAGGGGAACGATAAGATTTTTAAAATAAAAAAATACTCCATAAAATTAAGAAATACTCTCAGGTTAATAAAATAAATCAAAATAAATTTTTGAATTAAAAAAAATAGCACGCGTAACAATAAAACCGCCACAACTAAAAACCATATAAAAACATAGGGAGCGAATAGCGGTGGTTTAAATACGTCGCAAATAAGATGGCTAAGTCTCTCTTGGTGATATAGCGGCGATTATAAACCGCCGTAAAACCAATGTCGCAAAATAATTGATTTGCTGCGGTTACGCCAGCGGTTGCTAGAAACCGTCGCAGAATATCATTCCCGCGCCCTTATGCACTGCGTTTGTAGTTTCGCTGGCATTATGTTTAGCGGCAGTTTTAAACCGCCGTAAATTGGCAATTAAACCGCCGCTATCTTCCATTCATCTTGTAGTGTGTGTGCTTAAACTTATGAAATGGTATGGTGAAAGTGAAGTGAAATAGTGTTAGTTTTAAAATCTTATCGTTCTCACAATACATAGCAACTTCCATTATGCTCAAACAATGTTGATTCTACCATGTGTTATCTTTAATTCTTTATATAAGAATATAAACGAGAAACAAACTAATATTAACTTTTATGCTTGCAGCAACAACTTTTACAAGTACTATTCAGCATTCCCAAGGCATAACTACCAAAATAAACCATTAATACAACTTCTAGACTGAAGTATTCATATGGTCACAACTAATTAGGTTTAAGCCAAAACAATGTAAATAGAAAATTCCAGCTCAATAACAAATTATTCAAGGTTTAGTGATGATAATCAGTAACAAATTTATCTCTGTGATGATTTTCAGCAACAAAAAAATACCTTACTGATATTTTCAGTAACAAATTATTCAAGATTCAGTGATGATAGTGACAAATTCATGTTGATGATGATTTTCGGCAACAAAAAGACTAGTTCATTGATATTTGTAGCAACAAAATAAAAAAAAGGAAAGAGAGAGGAGTAACTAATTTTTGATTGAGCACTATCAATTGAAGGGACAGCGGTAGCACAGCAGCAACAAAGCGACGGTGACACTGCAGTAGCGGAGCAATGGTAGTGCAAGCAAGAGGAGTGGCAGTAGCGCAAGTGTGAGGAGCAACAATGACGTGAACGTTAGGCGCGACAACGACACGACAACAACAGAGTGACGGCGGCACGAGTAAGAGGTGCAACGGTAGTGCAAGCAAGAGGAGTGATAGCGTCACGACCGTGACGGAGCGATAATGGCAGCGGAGAATGAGGGTTGAAGTGTGCGAGGTAAATTTGGGGGTAAAATGAGGGTCGGTGAAATAGTAAATTTGGGAAAAATGAGGGAGGCACAGGAAGTTTGGGAGGAGCATGTTTTTATTGATAAAAATCTACGGCAACTGTGTCGATTTTAATTTGACAAAAAGGAACAACCTAACCGTCAATTTTGTACATTAAATCTACATTAGTTATTCGATTTTGAAAAGTGATATTGATCATTCAAATTTATCGATGGTAAGACGGTGTTGATATTTTAAATACTAAAATAGACGCTGTGTTCGTCAATTTTAAAGAAAAAGTATTCTCCACCCACAGTTCGTCGATAATGTGACGATAATAGTAGAATAATTTTAATATCATCAAAATAATTGATGAGCTGATATTTTATACGCTTTTTGGGGGTAATTTCATATAGATTTTAGCATGTTTCAGTTAGTTTTTAGTAGAATATTATTAGTTTTTAGGCAAAAATCATATTTCTGGACTTTACTATGAGTTTGTGTGTTTTTCTGTGATTTCAGGTATTTTCTGGCTGAAATTGAGGGAGCTGAGCAAAAATCTGACTTAGGCTGAAAAAGGACTGCTGATGCTGTTGGATCCTGACCTCCCTGCACTCGAAATAGATCTTCTGGAGCTACAGGAGTCCAATTGGCGCGCTCTCAACGGCGTTGGAAAGTAGACATCCAGGGCTTTCCAGCAATATATAATAGTTCATACTTTGAGCGAGGATAGACGACGTAACTTGGCGTTGAACGCCAAGTACATGCTGCTGTCTGGAGTTAAACGCCAGAAAAACGTCATTATCCGGAGTTGAACGCCCAAAACACGTCATAATTTGGTGTTCAACTCCAAGTAAAGCTTCAGCTCGTAGATAGCTTTAGTCTCAGCCCCAGCACA
>NC_029773.3:41609594-41610407 GCF_000817695.3 Arachis duranensis | reverse complement strand
ATTTCAATTTCAAAATATTTTCAATTTCTTTTATTTATTTCGTTTTTATTTTATTTTATAAAATAAATTCTTATAAAATAAATAATATCAACATACATATCATTTCCTTTATTCCATCATGGAACTAAGTGGGAATGAATAGTCCAGGAGGACTCTGGGGTCATATGCTAACCCCACTACTGCTTCATATGGGAGTAGTATCTGTATACCCCCATAAGAGCTAACACTTTTGAGCTAAATCTTTAGCTCATTATCATGGTGCAGCAAAACTGCCAGTATTCTGGTCTTCCACATGAAGAACCTACAGAGTTTCTGGCACAATTTCTGCAAATTACTGATACAGTACATGATAAGGAAGTGGATCAGGATGTCTACAGATTACTACTGTTTCCATTTGATGTAAAAGATCAAGCTAAGAGGTGGTTAAATAACCAGCCTAAGAACAGCATAAAAACATGGAAACAGCTGTCAGAAAAATTCCTGAATCACTATTTCCCTCCAAAACGGATGACACAGCTAAGGCTAAGCATCCAAGACTTCAAACAAGGAGATAATGAATCCCTTTATGATGCTTGGGAGAGATACAGAGAGATGCTAAGAAAATGCCCCTCCGAAATATTTTCAGAATGGGTGCAATTAGACATCTTCTACTATGGGCTTACAGAAAAAGCTCAGATTTCTCTAGACCACTCAGCTGGTGGATCTATACATATGAGAAAAACAATTGAGGAAGCTCAAGAGCATTGATACAGTTGCCAGAAATCAGCATCTGTACCTAAACAGTGAATCTTCCACGAAAGAAGAAGCTAAAAT
>NC_029773.3:41608744-41609406 GCF_000817695.3 Arachis duranensis | reverse complement strand
AAGCAACTGTCAAAACAAATAGCAGATGAATGCCAAGCAGTTCAATTAAGAAGTGGGAAAACATTAAATACCTCACTTCAAGGCAGCAAGAAGACAGGAAATAAACAAATAGCTACTCAAAATCCCTCTGAGGACAAGCAGAGCCCAGAAAGGGATAGAGCTGGCGCTGAACGCCCAAACCATGCTCATTCCTGGCGTTCAACGCCAGAAACAAGCATGGATCTGGCGTTGAACGCCCAAAAGGAACATGGTTCTGGTGTTCAAACGCCAGTGACAAGCAAGGAGGTGGCGTTTAACGCCACCCCAGCTTCCACTCCTGGTATTCAAACACCAGTGGGTGATCAGTCACATACAAGTGCTGATAACAATCCTTCTAAAAAGGCTTCCCAATCCACTTCTGTAGGTAATAAACCTGTAGCAACTAAGGTTGAGGAATACAAAGCCAAAATGCCTTATCCTCAAAAACTCCGCCAGGCGGAACAGGATAAGCAATTTGCCCGCTTTGCAGACTATCTTAGGACTCTTGAAATAAAGATTCCGTTTGCAGAAGCACTTGAGCAAATACCATCTTATGCTAAGTTCATGAAAGAGATCTTAAGTCATAAGAAGGATTGGAGGGAAACTGAAAAAGTTTACCTCACTGAAGAATGCAGTGCAGTCAT
>NC_029773.3:41599146-41601307 GCF_000817695.3 Arachis duranensis | reverse complement strand
AGAACTGATGGCGGCATTCAAGAGAATCCGGAAGGTCTAACCTTGTCTGTGGTATTCTGAGTAGGATTCAATGATTGAATGACTGTGACGTGCTTCAAACTTTAACCTGCTGGGCGTTAGTGACAGACGCAAAAGAGGGATTCTATTCCAGTAGGAGCGGGAACCAACCGGTGATTAGCCGTACTGTGACAGACTGCGTGAGCATAGTTTTCACTGCGAGGATGGGAAGTAGCCACTGACAACGGCGATGCCCTACATAGAGCTTGCCATGGAAGGAACTTGCGTGTGAGAAGAGGATTTCAAGGAGAAGTAGAAATTCAAAGGACAAAGCATCTCCAAAACTCCAACATGTTTCTCATTACTGCACAACAAGTAACTCTATTATTTTAACTTACAATTTTATGAAATTTGTAGTTTGGCTTTTTACAAATAAATCCAAATAACTTCTTTAGTCTCCTGACTAAGATTAATAAAATAAGTATTGATTGCTTCAAACCAATAATCTCCGTGGGATCGACCCTTACTCACGTAAGGTATTACTTGGACGACCCAGTGCACTTGCTAGTTAGTTGGACGAAGGCTCTATTATCATATTCTATAAAGAGATACAATTTCGTCCACCACCTTCCTTTTCTCCGAGCTCTAATTGATGCCTTTATATAGGCTTTACAAAGTGAAAATGAAATTGAAATGAAAAACAAATTAAATGAAAATCCTATTTCTAGCTTGTTCTTGTGCTTTTGAGTGATGATGTGGGCTTTGCTTGCTTTGGATTTGAGGAGAAATGGGTTTGGTTGGCCTTGATTCAATTTGGTGAGGAATTGAATTTATATGAAATTGAACTTTTGGCCCATGATGATTTTCTCCCAGGAGGCTGCCCTGCTCTTGTGGAGGGCAGAGCAGGGAAACTTTGTGTGAGGAAGCATATTGCGTGCCAAATGTGGGAGCATCAGGATGCTGCCCTACCCTTGTGGAGGGCAGGGCAATGTTGCCTTGGTGTGTCTTGTGCTCGCACCAAGTTCCTTGACCGTGCCATGATGCGCTTGTGTGCGCCAAGGAGTAGCGCCTAAGCCTTTACTTCCTTGAAGGTCTTGTGTTCGAACATTGGTGAAAGCACTTGAGGAGCAATTTTTCCTTGATTTTCCATGAAGAGAGCACGACATTGCCCTGCTCTCCAAGAGGGCAGAGCAGAAAATTGAGCGCTACTTTGCTTTGGGGTGAGGCTCCAGCTTCGAACCTTGGTGGAAGCATATTGGTTTATTTTCGCTTATTTTTGGCCCTTAAAGATGCCTTCCATTCATGCCTCAATTTTACGCCAAATATGGATTGCTATATATCGTTGGAAAGCTCTGAATGTCAGCTTTCCAACGCAACTGGAAGCACATCAATTGGACGTCTGTAGCTCAAGTTATATCCCTTTGAAGGAGGCATGGTCATGCTGTGACCGCCCAGATTTTACCTTAACGAAAATTCTTGCTTCCAACCTCACTTTGCATCACGATTCTGCCCTGCCCTTGGCAAGAGCAAAGCAGTGTGTGCTGATTGCCTATTCTCCTTTAATTTGGTCATGGGCCACGCTTTTAAAAGTGTGGCCTAAGGCTCCAAAGTGTCTCCAACTTCAAAGTGTGCTTCAAAGCTCTTTTTTCCTCTTTTTTTGTGCTTCTTTGCTTCTTTTTCTTCTTATTTCCTACAAGATTTATAAAATTAAAAGATCAAGGAAATCTTCCAATTAAGCACAAAAAAATGCAATATTTAAGCACTAATCATCAATTTCTTGTATGAAAAAGCATAGAAAAATAGGTATATGATGACTTGTCATCACAACACCAAACTTAAACCTTGCTTGTCCCCAAGCAAGAAATGAATCATGCAATAGAAATTGACAATCCAAGGTAAGAAGAGTAGCAAGTTAATGTTCATGGCAAGCTAGTTTTCTATGCATGCTACAATTACAAAAGAGATGTAAATGATTGATGCTTATATCTAGCTTATTTTATGAAATCTTTTTCTTATAATTCTTCCTTGAAACAAGCTTTTGATTTCTTTTTTTTTTAGCTTCTCCTTTTGGGTGCTTTGCCCCATGAGTTAATAACAAAGCTACGACTTCTAAATGCTTTGTTTTCAAGTATTACCACTTGATACATGAGCACCATAAGCATTT
>NC_029773.3:41575556-41598660 GCF_000817695.3 Arachis duranensis | reverse complement strand
ATGGCTATAGGGCTAAGATGGATCATGAATGTCTTACACAATGAAATGTTAGTAGCACATGTGTTTTAAGCAAGCAAAATTAAAGATAATTATCAAGGCACAAGAGACAGAGACATTGTGATTGCAAACTTAAGAAGGTGAGCACAATACATTGCATAAAAGATAAGTGGCACACCAAACTTAGTGTGACACTTTCACTTGGAACACTATGATTATGCAAACAAGTGGTGTTGCTGAATGATTTGCATAGAAAAATAGGTGGCACACCAAACTTAGAATCTTGGTGTGTTACTTTCATTTTTTTTTTATTTGATGCAATCATCCAAAAAGATTGAAAATAATGTGTTGCATGGCAACACCAAACTTAGAATGTAACCATATGCCAATTTATTGAATTTAAACAAAGCAAAGAAAGAAAACAAAGCAGAAGAGAAATTATACCTACGGTTGGGTTACCTCCCAACAAGTGCTCTTTTAGTGTCATTAGCTTGACATGTTGTTCTTCACTTTCTTCCTCTTCTTCCAGTTTGTTAAGAGGAATGACCTCAAAGGAGGAAAAGATTCAGCTAGTGTCCCTTGTCTTGGCCTTTCCTCAGCAAGCCTCCTTTTGCAAATGGCTTAATTGATCTTGCTTGCTGGATTAGGGACAGAATTGGTGTTCTTGCTAGTTGCCTTCACTTCTTTGGGTTCAAGACTTGGTTGCTGTGTGATTATTGGAGTGATTTTTTCATTAAGAGCCTCTTGCATTGGTGGTTCCATGAGCTTTTCCTCTTTGCACTTCTCCACTTCAATTGAATGTGACTTTTCTGGAATGACTTCCTCACTTTCTTGCTCCTCCACTCCTTTCTTTGCACTCAACATTTGACTTAATAGTTCTTTTATGGAGGAGGTTTGTTGTTCTTCCCAAGATTTCTTCATCTCCTCTTCATATTTTTCGATCACAGATTCAAGGGAAGTTTGTGAGGGTTGTGAGTGTTCATGTTTCTTTGTCACCTCAAGTGGCTTTTGTGAATATAAAATCCTTGGCTCATGTTCCTCATCTTTCATTGCAATTTCACTTGACACAAGGACTTTTTGTTCTTATTTTTCCACTTCCTCTCTCACAAATTGATTTTTACTGTTTGATGGTTCTAAGTGTTTCCTTATGTTCTCCAGGTGCTCATTTGTCCTCTGACGGAGGATTTCTTTCCTTTTCCAGGCTTGTTCTTGTCTTTCAAAAAATTCTCTGGACTTTTGAAAGAGATCCTCTGAATCACAATTTGAAGAATTATTGAACTCATCACAGTATGTATTACTAAGATTTCTTTGATTTTGACTTTTCCAGCCACAATATGAGTAGTTGTTAGACTCATCAAAATCTGGATCATATTGTGTCTCTGGAAGGTGTCCCATTTTAACTGATTGTTCACATTCTTCTTGATATGTCCAGACACCATGAGGATAATGATATAAGTCATTCTGTGGTTCTGGACAGTATCTCATGTGCTCAGCTTGATCAATTTGTGACTCTGGAGCAAGTCTCCATTGATTGAAGTGCTCAGAATTTGTATCTTCTTGGTGATATTCCCAACCATCATTAGAATAATGACTTGAATCATATTGTGATGGTGGGCAATATCCCATGAAGTTTGTTTGAATAAAAGATGAGGTGAACTCCATTTGAATTTTGTAGAACACAACACCAATGAAAATTGAAATTACTCATATCAGATATGAGTTTTGCTTAGTGAGGCAAAAACACAAACACCTTGGTTTCAACTTTAAAACAGAGAACAAAAAAAAAAGAAAATGCTTGATCTAGACTTCTCACCCACTTAATCATTGTTGATCTAATCAACCCCGGCAACGGCGCCAAAAACTTGACGGTGTTTTTATGGAAAACGAATTTTCCAAACACATAGATCCAACCGGCAAGTATACCGGGTCGCATCAAGTAGTAATAACTCACTTAGAGTGAGGTCGATCCCACAGGGATTAATGGATCAAGCAACTTTAGTGGGTGATTAGTTTAGTCAAGCTAACATTGAAGTGAATTTGGATGAAGTGTAGCTAACAGAAAGTAAATGGCAGGGAATTAAAAGTGCAGAATAATTAAATTGCTGAAACTTAAAGAACAAGAAAGTAAAATAGCTGAAACTTAAATTGCAAGAAATATAAATTGCATCAAATGTAAAGGGGGCTGGGGTGCTGGAAATTAAATGAAAGCAGTAGATCCAAGCTTAGAACAATTGCAGGGAGATTAAAGTGCTTGAAAGTAAATTAGAAGCAATAGAAACAGAAAGGTAAAAATGCAGATGAAATAAAAGCAGCAGATGTAAACAGCAAGGCAAAATTTCTTGAAGGAGCAAACAGAAATTAAGTTTAGCTTAAGTGCAGAATAAAATTAAAAATCTCAGGAAATCATAGAGACTAGAAAATAAGTCTAGATCTCAATTCCTTCCTTGATCAAAGTAGAAGACAACTTGCAGAAGAGAAGAAAGATGAAAGCAGTAAAAGAAACTTCAGATCCAATTTCTCAATTTCCTCAATTATGCAGAAGAACACAAATGTGTGCCTTTGAGTGATGATGTGGGCTTTTGCTTGCTTTGGATTTGAGGAGAAATGGGTTTGGTTGGCCTTGATTCAATTTGGTGAGGAATTGAATTTATATGAAATTTAACTTTTGGCCCATGATGATTTTCTCCCAGGAGGCTGCCCTGCTCTTGTGGAGGGCAGAGCAGGGAAACTTTGTGTGAGGAAGCATATTGCGGCCAAATGTGGGAGCATCAGGATGCTGCCCTGCCCTTGTGGAGGGCAGGGCAATGTTGCCTTGGTGTGTCGTGTGCACGCACCAAGTTCCTTGACCGTGCCATGATGCGCTTGTGTGCGCCAAGGAGTAGCGCCTAAGCCTTTACTTCCTTGAAGGTCTTGTGTTCGAACATTGGTGAAAGCACTTGAGGAGCAATTTTTCCTTGATTTTCCATGAAGAGAGCACGACATTGCCCTACTCTCCAAGAGGGCAGAGCAGAAAATTGAGCGCTACTTTGCTTTGGGGTAAGGCTCCAGCTTCGAACCTTGGTGGAAGCATATTGGTTTATTTTTGCTTATTTTTTGCCCTTAAATATGCCTTTCATTCATGCCTCAATTTTATGCCAAATATGAATTGCTGTATATCGTTGAAAAGCTCTGAATGTCAGCTTTCCAACGCAACTAGAAGCACATCAATTGGACGTTTGTAGCTCAAGTTATATCCCTTTGAAGGAGGCATGGTCATGCTATGAGCGCCCGGATTTTACCTTAACGAAAATTCTTGCTTCCAACCTCACTTTGCATCACGATTCTGCCCTGCCCTTGGTAAGAGCAGGGCAGTGTGTGCTGATTGCCTATTCTCCTTTAATTTGGTCATGGGCCACACTTTTAAAAGCGTGGCCTAAGGATCCAAAGTGTGCTCCAACTTCAAAGTGTGCTCCAAAGCTCTTTTTTCCTCTTTTTTTGTGCTTCTTTGCTTCTTTTTCTTCTTATTTCCTACAAGATTTATAAAATTAAAAGATCAAGGAAATCTTCCATTTAAGCACAAAAGAATGCAATATTTAAGCACTAATCATCAATTGCTTGTATGAAAAAGCATAGAAAAATAGGTATATGATGACTTGTCATCAGAACTTACGTCGACTACGATGTAATCTATTTTGAGTGTTCTTCACTGACTTCCTTTTTCGAAAGTTGTGTGGAGCGAGATGTATCCCATCGATTGAACTGGGGTATCTTCTAGCCCGAATAGGCTGTCTGGATATGCTCTGAGTTCTTTTTCTTCCAAGCCGAGTTTGTCGAAAGCAGTTTTGAATAAGATATCGGCGGAGCTCCCCTGGTCTATCAACATGCGGTGAAGATTTGCATTTGCCAGTATAATAGTGATGACCATGGGATCGTCATGCCCTGATGCGACGCCGGATACGTCTTCCTTGGTAAAAGTGATCGCCGGGATGTCGGGTGCTTCCTCCTTTCCTGCGACGTGATATACGTCTTTGAGATGTCTTTTGCGAGATGATTTGGAGATTCCTCCCCTGGCAAATCTGCTGTGTATCATGTGGACATGTCTTTCTGGCATTCGAGATGATCGCACGGTTGGTCCGACATCTTCTGCTCTTCTTCTTTTTCTTTGTTCATCATCATGGGTGGTCAGATGTTGATCTAGCTTTCCTTCTCGTACGAGCTTTTCTATGACGTTTTTTAAGTCAAAACACTCATTGGTGGAGTGCCCGTGGATCCGATGGTATTCACAATATTCAGCCTGGTTTCCTCCTCCTTTTTTGCCTTTGAGTGGCCGAGCTGGTGGTATTTTTTTCGTGTTGCAAACCTTTCTGTATAAATCCACAAGAGACACCCGAAGAAGGGTGTAATTGTGGTATTTTTTATTTTCTCTCCATGTCGATCTTCCTTCTTTCTGGAATCTTTGTCTTTATCCCGGGGGGTGAACCCAGCCTTCGAGGTCTCTCCTAATCGGGAGTTTTCCTCCATGTTGATGTACTTTTCCGCTCGTTCCTACACCTCATTCAGAGATGTGGGGTACTTCTTTGATATGGATTAACTAAAGGGCCCTTCTCGCAAGCCATTAATGAGGCCCATAATAGCGGCTTCTGTTGGCAGGTTTTGTATATCCATGCATGTCTTGTTGAATCTTTCCATGTAGTTGCGCAGGGTTCCCGTTCTCCTTGTCTGATTCCCAGTAATCTTGGAGCATGTTTAGCTTTGTCCTTTTGGATGGAGAATCTGGCCAAGAATTTCTTAGCCATGTCGTCAAAACTTGAGATGGACCTAGGAGGGAGGTTGTCGAACCATCTAATTGCTGTTTTTGTTAAAGTAGTTGGAAAGGCTTTGCAACGAACTGCATCTGAGGCGTCGGTGAGATACATTCTGCTTCTGAAGTTGCTGAGATGATGGCCGGGATCTGTAGTGCCGTCGTATAAGATCATGTCTGGGAGTTTAAAGTCCTTTGGGATTTTCGTCTTCATGATCTCCTTGGTGAATGGGTCTTGCTCCTTGTGGGCGCTATCTTCAGGAGTGGATCGGCTGGCTTTAGTCTTGACATCGGCTTCAAGTTTTAGGAGTTTGTTCTCCAATTTCCGGCGTCACCTTATTTCCCTTTGTAGGTCCTTCTCGGCCTCTCGTTGACATAGGGCATCTTCTTCAAGTTGTTTTAACTGGTCTTGAAATGCATCCATGGCTCCCTCGTTTGGGGAGTTCTTCTTGTTGTCGATTTGGGAAGTATCTTTTGGTGTGGTGTCCGCATTTTTATGCGGCGTTCTTTCCTCTAGATCTGAGGTGTGGTTGTTGTCATGGTCGTCCGCCATGGTGATGGGATGATTTCCAGGTTCCCCGGCAACGGCACCAATGTTCTGAGGGTTACCTGAAGCTATAGGTCGATCTCGGATGAGATCTTCTGTAATGGTCGGAGTTGCTGTGTCCGACTTGTTGGACTTGGTGGCGGTGCTGATTCCTTCATCCCTAGAGAGTGGGGGGTACCTGCAAGGGACTCCGATGCTTAAGTTAGCAAGGGTATTAAACAGTTATTGAGTAGAATCAGAGTATGAGTTACACCTGGGTGCTCCAGTGTATTTATAATGGTGTAGAGTGACCTTTGCAGATAAGATAAGTTGGTTATCTTATCTTATCTTTATCTTTATCTTTCATGGGAACCGCCCTTATCTCTATAGGCTTGGGTTGCCTTTGGATTGGGGTCGTGTTCCTTTATTTGGGCCCTTTATTGGGCTTTCCTATGACTTGGCCGAGCTCTTTGAGAAGAGGTCGGGTCATCCTGACCTGAAGAGGTCGGTCGCTTTGTCTGTAGAACATCCCGGGTCGGACAGCTCGACCCAGGGTATGAACAATAAGGAAGTAGATCAGGATGTCTACAGATTATTACTGTTTCCATTTGCTGTAAAAGACCAAGCTAAGAGGTGGTTAAATAACCAACCTAAGGCTAGCATAAGGACATGGAAACAGCTGTCAGAAAAATTCATGAATCAATATTTCCCTCCAAAACGGATGACACAGCTAAGGCTGAACAACCAAGGCTTTAAACAAGGAGATAATGAATCTCTATATGATGCCTGGGTGAGATACGGAGATATGCTAAGAAAATGCCCCTCTAAAATGTTTTCAGAGTGGGTGCAGTTAGACATCTTCTATTATGGGCTTACAGAGAAAGCTCAGATGTCTTTGGAACACTCAGCTGGTGGATCTATACACGTGAGAAAGACAATTGAAGAAGCTCAAGAGCTCATTGATACAGTTGCCAGAAATCAGCATCTGTACCTAAGTAGTGAACCTTCCATGAAAAAAGAGGCTAAAACAGTAACTGCTGAACTCAGTCCTACAGAACAAGTTACTGAATTCAATTAGCAATTAGATTTTCTAACAAAACAGCTAGCCGAATTTAATGAGATACTACAAGACACACGAATGGCTAATATGAATATGAAAGTATAATTGAAGCAAACAGAACAGCAGTTATCAAAACAAATAACAGAAGAGTGCCAAGTAGTTCAATTAAGAAGTGGAAAAACATTAAATACCTCACTTCAAGGCAGCAAGAAGCCAAGAAATGAACAAACTGCTACCCAAAATCCCTCTGAGGACAATAAGAGCCCAGAGAGGAATAATTTTGGTGCTCAAACACCAGAAAAGGGTGGAGAGCTGGCGTTAAACGCCCAACTCATGCTCAGTTCTGGCATTCAAACGCCACAAACAGGCAAGGAGTTGGCGTTAAACGCCCAAGGAAAGCTCAGTTCTGGCGTTCAAACTCCAAAAACAGGTAAGGAGTTGGCATCCAACGCTAATCCAGCTTCCAACCCTGGCATTCAAATGCCAGTGAGGGATCAGACACATACAAGTGCTGATAGCAACCCCTCTAAAAAGGCTTCTCAAACCATATCTGTAGGCAATAAACCTGCAGTAACTAAGGTTGAGGAATACAAAGCCAAATGCCTTATCCTCAGAAACTCCGCCAAGCGAAACAGGATAAGCAATTTGTCCGCTTTGCAGACTATCTCAGGACTCTTGAAATAAAGATTCCGTTTGTAGAGGCACTTGAGCAAATACCCTCTTCTGCTAAGTTCATGAAAGAGATCTTAAGTCATAAGAAGGATTGGAGAGAAACTGAAAAAGTTTACCTCACTGAAGAATACAGTGCAGTCATTCTGAAAAGCTTACCAGAGAAGCTTAAAGATCCCAGAAGCTTCATGATACCATGCACATTAGAGGGTACTTGTACCAAAAAAGCTCTTTGTGATCTTGGAGCAAGTATCAACCTAATACCTACATCCACTATTAAAAAGCTTGGTTTGACTAAAGAAGTCAAACGAACCCGAATATGTCTCAAACTTGCTGATGGCTCCATTAAATACCCATCAGGGCGTGATTGAAGACATGATTGTCAAGGTTGGGCCATTTGCCTTTCCCACTGACTTTGTGGTGCTGGAAATGGAGGAGCACAAGAGTGCAACTCTCATTCTAAGAAGGCCTTTCCTAGCAACTGGATGAACCCTCATTGACGTCCAAAAAGGGGAATTAACTCTGAGAGTCAATGAGGACAAGTTTAAGTTGAATGTTGTCAAAGCTATGCAGCATCCAGATACCCCAAACGACTGCATGAGCGTTGATATTATTGACTCTCTGGTGGAAGAGGTCAATATGACTGAGAGTCTCGAATCAGAGTTAGAGGATATCTTTAAAGATGTTCAGCCTGATTTGGAGGAACCAGAGAGAATAATAGAACCTCTGAAAATCCCTCCGGAAGAGGAGAAACCTCCTAAACCCCGAGCTCAAACCATTACCACCATCCCTGAAATATGCATTTTTGGGAGAAGGTGACACTTTTCCTGTAATCATAAGCTCTACCTTAGAGCCACAGGAAGAGGAACCACTAATTCAAGTGCTGAGGACACACAAGACAGCTCTTGGGTGGTCCATAAGTGATCTTAAGGGCATTAGCCCAGCTAGATGCATGCACAAGATTCTATTGGAGGATAATGCTAAGCCCGTGGTTCAACCACAAAGACGGCTAAATCCAGCCATGAAGGAAGTGGTGCAGAAGGAGGTCACTAAATTACTAGAGGCTGGGATCATTTATCCTATTTCTGATAGCCCCTGGGTAAGCCCTGTCCAAGTCGTCCCTAAGAAGGGAGGCATGACAGTGGTTCATAATGAAAAGAATGAACTGGTTCCTACAAGAACAGTTACAGGGTGGCGCATGTGTATTGACTACAGAAGACTCAATATAGCCACCAGAAAGGATCATTTTCCTTTACCATTCATAGACCAGATGCTAGAAAGATTAGCAGGTCATGATTACTACTGCTTTTTGGATGGCTACTCAGGTTACAACCAGATTACAGTAGATCCCCAAGATCAAGAGAAAATAACATTCACATGTCCATCTGGAGTATTTGCATACAGAAGGATGCCATTTGGCCTGTGCAATGCACCTGCAACTTTTTAGAGATGCATGCTCTCTATTTTCTCTGATATGGTGGAAAAATTTCTGGAAGTCTTTATGGATGACTTCTCAGTATTTGGAGACTCATTCAGCTCCTGTCTTGACCATCTAGTACTTGTTCTAAAGAGGTGCTAAGAAACTAACCTGGTTTTAAACTGGGAGAAATGTCACTTTATGGTAACTGAAGGAATTGTCCTTGGGCACAAAATTTCGAACAAGGGAATAGAGGTGGATCAAGCTAAGGTAGAGGTAATTAAAAAATTACCACCACCTGTCAACGTTAAGGCAATCAGAAGTTTTTTGGGGTATGTAGCATTCTATAGGAGGTTTATAAAAGATTTTTCAAAAATTGCAAAACCTCTGAGTAATCTGCTAGCTGCTGACACGCCATTTATCTTTGATAAGGAGTGTCTGCAGGCGTTTGAGACTCTGAAAACTAAGCTGGTCACAACACCAGTCATCTCTGCACCAGACTGGACATTACCATTTGAACTAATGTGTGATGCCAGTGACCATGCCATTGGTGCAGTGTTGGGACAAAGGCATGATAAGCTTATGCACGTCATTTACTATGGCAGCCGTATTCTAAATGATGCGCAGAAGAACTACACAACCACAGAAAAGGAATTGCTTGCATTGGTTTATGCCATTGATAAATTCAGATCTTATTTAGTAGGATCAAAAGTGATTGTGTACACTGACCATGCTGCTCTTAAATATCAACTCACAAAGCAGGATTCAAAACCCAGGCTCATAAGATGGGTGTTGCTTCTACAAGAGTTTGATATAGAAATAAGAGACAGAAAAGGGACAGAAAATCAAGTAGCTGATTACCTGTCCCGGATAGAACCAGTAGCATGAGCGTCCTTCCCTCCTACTGAGATCTCTGAAACCTTTCCGGATGAGCAATTGTTTGCTATTCAGGAAGCTCCGTGGTTTGCAGACTAGATTAAAAGCTCAGTAATAGTCCAGCTAAAGACAGTAAAGAAGCGCTTGTTGGGAAGCAACCCAGTCATGAGTTTATTTTATTTGTAATTTTAATTGTAAATTAGATAATACATTTCAGTGAATGATACAGAGAAATAAAGGTTCAGGACATAAAGCAAAAGAATCACAGAGAAAAGGACATCACTAGGGCAAAAGCGCCAGTAAGGAAGGTTTCTGGCGTTTAACGCCAGAAAGAAGCAGCAAGCGGGCGTTAAACGCCCAAAACAAGCTAGGACCGAGCGTTAAATTCCCAAAGGAAGCATCTCCTGGGTGTTTAACGCCAGGATTGTGGGGAGGAGGTAATTTCATTTTCACTTCAAATTTTTTTCATTTTTCATGTTTTAATTTATGATTTCTTGCATAAACATGTTACAAATTCTCATCTTTCAACTTCAACATGCAAAAAAATATTCTTAATCCTAAAAATATTTCTTCATTCTTCTTCAATCTCTTTTCAAATCTTTTTAAAAACTCATATATCTTTTTGAATTCTTTTAAAATTTATTTAATTTCTTCTCAAATCTTTTTCAAACTCATCATATTATCTTTTTAAATTCAAAGTTATCTTTTTTAAAATCTCATTATATCGTTTGAATTTTTGAAATTGCCTCTCCTTCTATTCCTCTTCTTTTCTTTCTTTTGCTTGAGGACAAGCAAACCTTTAAGTTTGGTGTATTTTTCCGTGATCACTGAGCTAAAACTCATCAAGATCATGGCACCTAATGGAAAACAAACTACTTCAAGAGGCAAGAAAGAGAATATTCCAAAACCACTTTGGAATCAAGAGAAGTTCTTAACCAAAGAACATGCAGACCATTACCACAAAATAATGGGTCTGAGATCAGTGATCCCAGAAGTTAAATTCGATCTGAAAGAAGATGAATATCTGGAGATACAGGAGCTGAAGCGCCAGAAGCTGTATCTTGAAGGACAGACACCCCACAGGTTGAAGGAGCAACCATCATCTCCCAAACTAAAGGTTGTTGAGTCCTAATCTTAAACTTAAATCTGCAATAACTTTTATTTTTAGGAACCTATCTGATTATTAGTAATTAGTATCTTTATTTTGATTTTATCTCCAATTAAGCTATAATTTATTTTTCTCATCATCATCAAACATGAATAAAATAGCAGATTTTAAGAATAAGGAGGCAATACTATTTCAAGTTTTTAATAAGAAAAAAAATTTCAAATTAGTTATATGTGGTGGCAATACTTTTTGTCTTCTGAATGAATGCCTGAACAGTGCATAATTTTGATAGTGGAGTTTATGAATGTTAAATCTATTAGTTCTTGAAGGAATAACGAACAAGAGAAATGTTATTGATGATCTGAAAAATCATGAAATTGATTCTTGAAGCAAGAAAAAGCAGTGAATAGAAAGCTTGCGAAAAAATGCGAAAAAAAGAGAAAGAAAAAGAAAAAGCAAGCAGAAAAAGCCAATAGTCCTTAAAACCAAAAGGCAAAGGTAAAAAGGATCCAAGGCTTTGAGCATTAATGGATAGGAGGGCCCAAGGAAATAAATCCAAGCCTAAGCGGCTAAATCAAGCTATCCCTAACCATGTGCTTGTGGCATGCAGGTCCAAGTGAAAAGCTTGAGACTGAGTGGTTAAAGTCGTGATCCAAAGCAAAAAGAGTGTGCTTAAGAACTCTGGACACCTCTAATTGAGGACTTTAGCAAAGCTAAGTCACAATCTGAAAAGGTTCACCTAGTTATGTGTCTGTGGCATTTATGTATCCGGTGGTAATACTGGAAAACAAAGTGCTTAGGGCCACGGCCAAGACTCAAAAAGTAGTTGTGTTCAAGAATCAACATACTAAACTAGGAGAATCAATAACACTATCCGAATTCTAAGTTCCCATAGATGCCAATCATTCTAAACTTCAAAGGATAAATTGAGATGCCAAAACTGTTCAGAAGTAAAAAGCTACTAGTCCCGCTCATCTAATTAGAATTTAAGATTCATACAGAAACTCTGAGATGATTTTGCCTCTGGATTTTCTTTCTATCCTATTTTATTTATCTAGTTTCTTGAGGACAAGTAACAGTTTAAGTTTGGTGTTGTGATGAGCGGATAATTTATACGCTTTTTGGCATTATTTTTTTGGTTGTTTTTAGTAGGTTCTAGCTACTTTTTAGTATGTTTTTACTAGTTTTCATGCAAAATTCATATTTCTAGACATTACTATGAGTTTGTGTATTTTTCTGTGATTTTAGATATTTTCTGGATGAAATTGAGGGATCTGAGCAAAAATCTGATTCAGGCTGAAAAAGGACTGCTGATGTTGTTGGATTCTGACCTCCCTGCACTCGAAATGGATTTTCTGGAGCTATAAGAGTCCAATTGGCGCGCTCTTAATAGCATTGGAAAGTAGCCATCCAGGGCGTTCCAGCAATATATAATAGTCCATACTTTGCTCGAAGATAAATGACGTAAACTGGCGTTTAACGCCAGTTCCATGTTCCATTCTGGCGTTAAATGCCAGAAACAGGTTACAAGTTGGAGTTAAACGCCCTAAATAAGTTACAACCTGACGTTTAACTCCAAAAACAGCCCAAGCACGTGAAAAGCTCAAGTCTAAGCCCCAGCACACACCAAGTGGGCCCCAGAAGTGGATTTCTGCACTATCTATCTTAGTTTACTCATTTTCTGTAAACCTAGGTTACTAGTTTAGTATTTAAACAACTTTTAGAGATTTATTCTGGACCTCGTAACATTTTTAGATCTGAACCTTGTACTCTTTGACAGTATGAGTGATGAGCGGATATTTTATACGCTTTTTGGGGGTAATTTCATGTAGATTTTAGCATGTTTCAGTTAGATTTTAGTAGAATAATATTAGTTTTTAGGCAAAAATCATATTTCTGGACTTTACTATGAGTGTGTGTGTTTTTCTGCGATTTCAGGTATTTTCTGGCTGAAATTGAAGGAGTTGAGCAAAAATCTGACTTAGGCTGAAAAAGGACTGCTGATGCTGTTGGATCCTGACCTCCCTGCACTCGGAATGGATTTTCTGGAGCTACAGGAGTCCAATTGGCGCGCTCTCAACGGCGTTGGAAAGTAGACATCTAGGGCTTTCCAGCAATATATAATAGTCCATACTTTGCGAGAAGATAGACGACGTAACTTGGCGTTGAACGCCAAGTTCATGCTGCTGTCTGGAGTTAAACGCCAGAAAAACGTCATGATCCGGAGTTGAACGCCCAAAACACGTCATAACTTGGAGTTTAACGCCAAGAAAGGCCTCTACTCGTGGATAGCTTTGATCTCAGCCCCAGCACACACCAAGTGGGCCCCAGAAGTGGATTTCTGCACCAATTATCTTAGTTTACTCATATTCTGTAAACCTAGGTTACTAGTTTACTATTTAAACAACTTTTAGAGACTATTCTTGGACCTCATGACATTTTCAGATCTGAATTACATACTTTGTGACGGCATGAGTCTCTAAACTCCATTGTTGGGGTGAGGAGCTCTGCAGCGTCTCGATGAATTAATGCAATTGTTTCTATTTCACTCAAACGTGTGTATGGTCCGATCTAAGATGTTTATTCGCACTTAATTGTGAAAGAAGTGATGATTCGTGACACTCATCATCTCTCTCAATCTATGAACGTGTGTCTGACAAACACCTCCGCTCTACATCAGACTGAATGAACTTCTCTTAGATTCCCCACCAGAATCTTCGCNGACAGATGATTAGCCGTGCTGTGACAGAGCATAGGAACGTTTTCGCTGAGAGGATGGGAAGTAGCCACTGACAATGGTGACGCCCTACATGCAGCTTGCCGTAGACGTGCTTTACAAACAATTGAGTTAAATATTGCATTGCAGGAATTCAGAGGACAAAGCATCTCCAAAACTCCAACATATTCCCCATTACTGCACAACAAGTAACGCTATTATTCTCTATTATTTTAACTTACAATTTTAAATACTTTGACTTCTTACAATTAAATCCAAATCATCTTATTGGCATCCTGACTAAGATCAATAAAATAAACATTGATTGCTTCATACCAATAATCTCCGTGGAATCGACCCTTACTCACGTAAGGTATTACTTGGACGACCCAGTGCACTTGCTGGTTAGTTGTGCGAATCACAAATTCGTGCACCAATGAGTCTCTAAACTCCATTGTTGGGGTTGAGGAGCTCTGCTGTGTCTCGATGAATTAATGCAACTATTTCTGTTTTTCATTCAAACACGCTTGTTTCTATCTAAGATATTCATTCACACTTTAATAGGATGAATGTGATGATCTGTGACACTCATCACCATTCTCAACCTATGAACGCGTGCCTGACAACCACCTCTGTTCTACATTAGATTGAATGAATATCTCTTGGATTCCTTAATCAGAGTCTTCGTGGTATAAGCTAGAATCCAATGGCAGCATTCTTGAGAATCCGAAAAGTCTAAACCTTGTTTGTGGTATTTCGAGTAGGATTCAGGGATTGAATGACTATGATGAGCTTCAAATTCACAAGGGTTGGGCGTAGTAACAGACACAAAAGGATCAATGGATCCTATTCCAGCATGAGTGAGAACCGACATATGATTAGTCATGCGGTGACAGTGCACCTGGACCATTTTCACTGAGAGGACGGATGGTAGCCATTGACAACGGTGATCCACCAACACACAGCTTGCCATAGGAGGAACCTTGCGGGAGCGAAGAAGAAGACAGGGGGAAAGCAGAGATTCAAAAGACAAAGCATCTCCAAAACTCCAACATATTTTCCATTACTGCATAACAAGTATTATTTAATCCATGCTTTTTATTTACTACCAATCAAAATTGAGAATTATTATTATCCTGACTAAGAGTTACAAGATAACCATAGCTTGCTTCAAGCCAACAATCTCCGTGGGATTCGAACCTTACTCACGTAAGGTATTACTTGGACGACCCAGTGCACTTGCTGGTTAGTGGTATGAGTTGTGAAAAGTGTGATTTACAAATGCCAGAAAAGGGTGAAGAGCTGGCGTTAAACGCCCAACCCATGCTCAGTTCTGGCGTTCAAATGCCACAAACAGGCAAGGAATTGGCGTTAAATGCCTAATGGAAGCTCAGTTCTAGCGTTCAAATGCCAGAAACACATAAGGAGTTGGCGTCCAACGCCAATCCAGCTTCCAACCCTGGCATTCAAACGCCAGTGAGGGATCAGACACATACAAGTGCTGATAGCAACCCCTCTAAAAAGGCTTCTCCAACCACCTCTGTAGGAAATAAACCTGTAGCAACTAAGGTTGAGGAATACAAAGCAAAGATGCCTAATCCTCAGAAACTCCGCCAAGCAAAACAGGATAAACAATTTACCCGCTTTGCAGACTATCTCAGGACTTTTGAAATAAAGATTCAATTTGCAGAGGCACTTGAGCAAATACCCTCTTATGCCAAGTTCATGAAAGAGATCTTAAGTCATAAGAAGGATTGGAGAGAAACTGAAAAAATTTACCTCACTGAAGAATGTAGTGCAGTCATTCTGAAAAGCTTACCAGAGAAGCTTAAAGATCCTGGAAGCTTTATGATACCATGCACATTAGAGGGTACTTGTACCAAGATAGCTTTATGTGATCTTGGGGCAAGTATCAACCTAGTACCTGCATCCACTATCAGAAAGCTTGGCTTGGCTGAAGAAGTCAAACCAACCAGGATCTATCTTCAACTTGCTGATGGCTCCGTTAAATACCCATCAGGCGTGATTGAGGATGTGATTGTCACAGTTGGGCCATTTACATTTTCCACTGACTTTGTAGTGCTGGAGATGGAGGAGCACAAGAGTGAAACTCTCATCCTAGGAAGACCTTTCCTAGCGACTGGACGAACCTTCATTGATGTCAAAAAAGGGGAAGTGACCCTGAGAGTCAATGAGGATGAGTTCAGGTTGAATGCTATTGAAGCAATGAAGCATCCAGACATATGAAATGACTACATGAGCGTTGATGTTATTGACTCCTTGGTAGAGGAGATCAATATGGCTGAGAGTCTCGAGTCAGAGCTAGAGAATATCTTGAAAGATGTTCAGCCTGATCTGGAGGAATCAAAGAAAATAATAGAACCTCTGAAAACCCCTCAGGAAGAAGAGAAACCTCCTAAACCCGAGCTCAAACCATTACCACCATCCCTGAAATATGCATTTCTGGGAGAAGGTGACACTTTTCATGTAATCATAAGCTCTGCTTTAAAACCACAGGAAGAGAAGGCATTAATTCAAGTGCTAAAGACGCACAAGATAGCTCTTGGGTGGTCCATAAGTGATCTTAAGGGCATTAGCCCAGCCAGATGCATGCACAAGATCCTATTGGAGGATAATACTAAGCCAGTGGTTCAACCACAAAGGCGGCTAAATCCAGCCATGAAGGAAGTGGTGTAGAAGGAGGTCACTAAATTACTAGAGGCTGGGATCATTTATCCTATTTCTGATAGCCCCTGGGTAAGCCCTGTCCAAGTCGTCCCTAAGAAGGGAGGCATGACAGTGGTTCATAATGAAAAGAATGAACTATTTTCTACAAGAACAGTTACAGGGTGGCGCATGTGTATTGACTACAGAAGACTCAATACAGCCAGCAGAAATGATCATTTTTCTTTACTATTCATAGACCAGATGCTAGAAAGACTAACAGGTCATGATTACTACTGCTTTTTGGATGGCTATTCAGGTTACAACCAGATTGCAGTAGATCTCCAGGATCAAGAGAAAACAGCATTCACATGTCCATCTGGAGTATTTGCATACAGAAGGATTCCATTTGGCCTATGCAATGCACCTGCAACTTTTCAGAGATGCATGCTCTCTATTTTCTCTGATATGGTGAAAAAATTTCTGGAAGTCTTTATGGATGACTTCTCAGTATTTGGAGACTCATTCAGCTCCTGTCTTGACCATCTGGCACTTATTCTAAAAAGGTGCCAAAAGACTAACCTAGTTTTAAACTGGGAAAATGTCACTTTATGGTGACTGAAGGAATTGTCTTTGGGCACAAAATTTCGAACAAGGGAATAGAGGTGGATCAAGCTAAGGTGGAGGTAATTGAAAAATTACCACCACCTACCAATGTTAAGGCAATCAGAAGCTTTATGGGGCATGCAGGATTCTACAGAAGGTTTATAAAGGATTTTTCAAAAATTGCAAAACCTCTGAGTAATCTGCTAGCTGCTGACACGCCATTTATCTTTGATAAGGAGTGTCTGCAGGCATTTGAGACTCTGAAAGCTAAGCTGGTCACAACACCAGTCATCTCTGCACCAGACTGGATATTACCATTTGGATTAATGTGTGATGCCAGAGGCATGACAAGCTTCTGCACGTCATTTATTATGCCAGTCGTGTTTTAAATGATGCACAGAAGAACTACACAACCACAGAAAAGGAATTGCTTGCAGTGGTTTATGCCATTGACAAGTTCAGATCCTATTTAGTAGCATCAAAAGTGATTGTGTACACTGACCATGCTGCTCTTAAATATCTACTCACAAAGCAGGATTCAAAACCCATGCTCATAAGATGGGTGTTGCTTCTGCAAGAGTTTGATATAGAAATAAGAGACAGAAAATGGACAGAGAACCAAGTAGCAGATCACCTGTCCCGAATAGAACCAGTAGAAGGGACGTCCCTCCCTCTTACTAAGATCTCTGAAACCTTTCCAGATGAGCAACTTTTTGCCATTCAGAAAGCACCATGGTTGCAGATATTGCAAACTATAAGGCTGTAAGATTCATACCCAAAGAGTACAGTAGGCAGCAATCAAAGAAATTGATCTCGGATGCAAAGTACTATTTGTGGGATGAACAATATCTCTTCAAGAGATGTGCAGAAGGAATAATCCGTAGATGTGTGCCTAAAGAAGAAGTGCAGAAGATCCTCTGGCATTGCCATGGTTCATAGTATGGAGGACATTTTAGAAGTGAGCGAACAGCCACAAAGGTCCTCCAATGTGGCTTCTACTGGCCTACTCTCTATAAGGACTCCCGAGAGTTTGTACGTAATTGTGACGGCTGCCAAAGGTCTGGCAATCTGCCTCACGGTTATGCCATGCCTCAACAAGGGATCTTGGAGATTGAGTTGTTTGATGTATGGGGTATTGACTTTATGGGGCCTTTTCCACCATCATACTCAAACACTTATATTCTGGTAGCAGTGGATTATGTATCCAAATGGGTGGAGGCTATTGCAACACCCACTAATGATACTAAGACAGTGCTGAAGTTCCTCCAGAAACATATCTTCAGCAAATTTGGTGTCCCTAGAGTACTAATCAATGATGGGAGCACTCATTTCTGCAACAAACAACTTTACTCTGCTATGGTTCGATATGGAATTACCCACAAGGTAGCAACTCCATATCATCCACAGACAAATGGGCAGGCTGAAGTCTCTAATAGAGAACTTAAAAGAATCTTGGAACGGACTGTGATTAACCGTAGAAAGGATTGGGCAAGAAGCTTGGATGATGCTCTGTGGGCATACAGAATAGCATTCAAGACTTCTATAGGGACCTCTCCATACCAACTTGTGTATGGAAAAGCCTGTCACTTGCCAGTGGAACTGGAACACAAGGCCTACTGGACAACCAGATTCCTAAACCTTAATGCAAAGTTAGCTGGAGAGAAAAGATTGCTCCAGTTAAATGAGCTAGAGGAATTCAGACTCAATACTTTCGAAAATGCAAAAATTTAAAAGAGAAAGCAAAAAGATGGCATGATAAGAAGCTGTCATCCAGAGTCTTTGAGCCAGGACAGAAAGTTCTGCTATTCAACTCTAGGCTTAGGTTATTCCCCGGGAAATTAAAATCCTGGTAGAGAGGACCATATGTGACTACAGGTGTGTCACCATATGGATATGTAGAGCTTCATGATAGTGACTCTGACAAAAAGTTCATTATTAATGGGCAAAGAGTCAAGCATTATCTTGAAGGCAATGTTGAGCAAGAATGCTCAAGACTGAGACCGGATTAAAGCTCAGTAATAGTTCAACTAAAGACGATAAAGAAGCGCTTATAGGGAAGAGCAACAAAGGCAAGGAAGAGACATAGAGGAGCACCATTAGATCTTCAAGAGGAAAAACAAGCCGCCATCACTAAGGTGGACTCATTCCTTGACTTCCTTGTTCTTATTTTTCTGTTTTTTTTTTATTTTCATACTTTATGTTTGTCTATGTTTTATGTCTTTACTACATGATCATTATTGTCTAGTGTCTATGTCTTAAAGCTATGAATAACTCCATGAATCCTTCACCTCTCTTAAATGAAAAATGTTCTAAAAACAAAAGAACAAGAACTACATGAGTTTCGAATTCATCCTTGAAATTAGTTTAATTATATTGATGTGGTGACAATACTTTTTGTTTTCTAAATGAATGCTTGAACAGTGCATATTTTTTATATTGAATTTTATGAATGTTAAAATTGTTGGCTCTTGAAAGAATGATGAACAAGAGAAATGTTATTGATAATCTGAAAAATCATAAAATTAATTCTTGAAGCAAGAAAAAACAGGGAATAACAAAAGCTTGCGAAAAAAATGACGAAAAAACAAAATAAAAGAAAAAGAAAAAGCAAGCAGAAAAAGCCAATAGCCCTTAAAACCAAAAGGTAAGGGTAAAAAGGATCCAAGGCTTTGAGCATCAATGGATAGGAGGGCCCAAGGAAATAAAATCCAGGCCTAAACGGCTAAATCAAGCTATCCCAAACAACGTGCTTGTGGCATGCAGGTCCAAGTGAAAAGCTTGAGACTGAGTGGTTAAAGTCGTGATCCAAAGCAAAAGAGTGTGCTTAAGAACTCTGGACACCTCTAATTGGGGACTTTAGCAAAGCTAAGTCACAATCTGAAAAGGTTCACCCAGTTATGTGTCTGTGGCATTTATGTATCCGGTGGTAATACTGGAAAATAAAGTGCTTAGGGCCACGGCCAAGACTCATAAAGTAGCTGTGTTCAAGAATCAACATACTAAACTAGGAGAATCAATAACACTATCAGAATTCTGAGTTCCTATAGATGCCAATCATTCTAAACTTCAAAGGATAAAGTGAGATGCCAAAACTGTTCAGAAGCAAAAAGCTACTAGTCCCGCTCATCTAATTAGAACTAAGCTTCATTGATAGTTTGGAATTTATAGTATATTCTCTTCTTTTTATCCTATTTTATTTTCAGTTGCTTAGGGACAAGCAACAATTTAAGTTTGGTGTTGTGATGAGCGGATAATTTATATGCTTTTTGGTATTGTTTTTAGGTAGTTTTTAGTAGGTTCTAGCTACTTTTTAGTATGTTATTATTAGTTTTCATGCAAAATTAATATTTCTAGACTTTACTATGAGTTTCTGTATTTTTCTGTGATTTCAGGTATTTTCTGGTTGAAATTGAGGGATCTGAGCAAAATCTGATTCAGGCTGAAAAGGACTGCTAATGCTATTGGATTCTGACCTCCCTGCACTCGAAATGAATTTTCTAGAGCTATAGAAGTCCAATTGGCGCACTCTCAATTGCGTTTGAAAGTAGACATCCAGGACTTTCCAGCAATTGAGAGCGCGCCATTTGAAGTTCTGTAACTCCATAAAATCCACTTCGAGTGCAGGAAGGTCAGAATCCAACAGCATCTGCAGTCCTTTTTCAGCCTCTGAATTAGATTTTTGCTCAGGTCCCTCAATTTCAGCCAGAAAATACCTGAAATCACAGAAAATATACAAACTTATAGTAAAGTCCAAAAATATAATTTTTGCACAAAAACTAATAAAAATATACTAAAAAGTGGCTAAATCCTACTAAAAACTATATGAAAATACCCCCCAAAAAGCGTATAAAATATCCGCTCATCAGCTTCCTAACCCAATGAAAAGGGGTTTAGTTGTTCATAGCTCTGGAAATGAAAAATGATAGAGAAAAGTACATTCTAAAGCAAACTAGAAATTGCAGAAAAGTAAATATACAGAGTGTAGTTCTCCAAAATGCCCAGCTCCTCTCTAGTTCAAAACTACTCCTATATATACTACTCTTCTTGATCTTCTAGTCAGTTCTTCAAGTCTTGGATATGGGCCTTTGATTTAGATTTGAAGTAGTTACAATCTTCAGTGGGCTCAGCTTTGCTTGCAGAAAAAGTGTGAGTTAGCCATGGGTGAACGTTAGTTAGGGCGTTAGTGGTGTTAACGTTAAGTGAAAATGTGGGTTCGAGAATGTTAGTGACGATCACCTTTTTCACTAACGTTCCCAACCAAAATGATCCACGTTAACTTCAATGTCAGTGGCGCTAACGTGACCACTAACGTTGCCTCTTGGTCCTTCACAAACGTTATTGGCATTCACCTTTACCAATAACGTTGCTCTTTGCTTCTTTTCCCCACGTTAGTGATCCACGTTAGTGTAACTAACGTGGCCCTTAACGTGGGCATGCCCAAGCTTCGAGAGCATTAGTGACACTTACCTTTGTCACTAACGCTTCAAACGCCCCTTCTTCCCACATTAGTGCCTCACGTTAATTGCATTAACGTGGTGGTGATTGCCATCTCAAACGTTAGTGACAAAGGTGAGTGTCACTAACGTTGGCCTATCATTTCTTGCTCCACGTTACCCTTCACATTAGTGGTCTTAATGTGACCACTAACGTGGGCAATATTGGCTTAGTCCAACGTTAGTGACAAAGGTGAGTGTCACTAACGTTGGCGATTGCTTTCTCCTCCCACGTTAGAGTTCACGTTAATTGGATTAACATGACTCTTAATGTGGCTAAGTGTGCCCTTTTGGAACGTTAGTGGTATTCACTTTTACTACTAACGTTGGAGCTCCCCTTTTCCTCCACATTAGCTACCACGTTAATGTAATTAACGTGGCAACTAACGTGGGCTATGATGGCTTCGAAGGCGTTATTGGCGATCACTTTTTCCATTAATGCTACAAGTTTATTCCCATTCCACGTTAGTGGTCACATTAATTAGACTAACGTGGCCACTAACGTGGCTCTTCCTTGCTTCCTTTATCCTAAAATCAAGCAAATAAAGTGCATCAAAGCTCTGTTCCAAGTCATGAGATCATGTATTATCCATTTTATCATTCAATTCCTGCATAATTTTCATAAAATCATGTAAAGTTCACAATGTTTGCTTGAATCAAGATGTAAGTGTATATCTATCCAAAACTTGCTTATTTACTAAGAAAATGCATGAAACTACCCTAGAACAATAAAGAAAAGGTCAGTGAAACTGGCCAAGATGCCCTGACATCACAACACCAAACTTAAAGCTTGCTTGTCCCTAAGCAAATACTGAAACATAGGAAAGATGAATGAAAGAACAAGATGAACAATTCATTATTATAGAAGTCAAATTCTTGGTTTATGGGGTTTCATGCATAGCAACTTAGGTTCATTCCTTTACTGGGTTTCAGGTCCTTATCATGCCCTTGAACACTCACTTGATTGCACCCTTTGAGACTTCTTATTTATTGATCCTCCCTTCTTTTCCAGGGTTCATTGCATTCTTGGGCTAAGTGCTCTGTGAGGGGGCGACTCTTTAAAATAAGTTTTCAGCCAACACTCCCGAACCAGTTGGTTCAAGGTGTTAGTTGTTGAGACACCCATAAGGACTTACTCCCTTAAGTCTCTTTACCCCATACATACACACCACAGGCACATGGTTCGTTATTTTCTTTCTTGAGACCTTGGTGTCCAGCACCTCTTTGGGTTACTAAGTGCTCTGTAGCAAAGGTTGCTCTTGATAGTGGACTTTTAGCTGATAATCCCGGGTTAGTTAACCCAAGTTACCAAGTGATAAGGCACCCCTGAGAGCTTATTCATCCAAGCATGTCCCTTGCACAGGAGCACCACAGACACATGCCTCAAGATTCAAACCCTTGGTGCCTAGCCTTATTTTTTATTATTTTTCTTTCCTTTTCAAACTCTTATTGTTCATTCTCTTTTTCTTATTAGGATCTTATTGTTTGGCTAGTCTCATAGGATGTGTGTCAAGCATGTGATTTAGAGCATATAGTTGCCTATACACCTTGTTGGTGAACCAACTTAGCTAATCAATTACTGGTGGACGAAATTGTGATTCACTTGTTATTCCATTTTGCAAAATTCATTGCTTTTCATTCCCTGATAATGACGCCAAAAACATGATGCCAATACCATAGTTCACAACTCCGTTCAACTAACCAGCAAGTGTACTGGGTCGTCCAAGTAATAAACCTTACGCGAGTAAGGGTCGATCCCACAGAGATTGTTGGTATGAAGCAAGCTATGGTCACCTTGTAGATCTCAGTTAGGCAGATAAAATTATGGAATTTAGAAAATCAAATAATAAAAAGAAATAATAAAAGGGATACTTATGCAGATTCATTGGTGGGAATTTCAGATAAGCATATGGAGATACTGTATGGCTCAAGGACGCCTACTTTCCTACTGCTTCAACTCAATCCTTCTTACTCCTTTCCATGGCAAGCTGTGTATAGGGGTTCACCGTTCGACGATGGCTACATTGAATCCTCTCGGGAAAATGATCCTCTGCGGCTGTCACTCGCATGGCTAATCGTCTGGAGGCATCACACTGGCCGAAGGCTACATCCCATCCTCGCAGTGAAAACTACGCTCACGCGCTCTGTCACAGACGGCTAATCACTGGTTGGTTCCCGCTCCTACTGGAATA
>NC_029773.3:41571984-41572497 GCF_000817695.3 Arachis duranensis | reverse complement strand
TTTTGTCTTCCCTTTCCCTTTTCTAGAGGATACTCTGGCCTTAGGTGCCATTGATGGTAATGGAAAAACAAAAAGCTTATGCTTTTTACCACACCAAACTTAAAATCTTGCTCGCCCTCGAGCAAGAAAGAAAAGAAGAGAAGAAGAAGAAGAAGAAAATATGGTAGAGAGGGAGAGAGGTAGGTTCGGCTAAGAGGGAGAAGATGGGTTAGTGTTTTGTGAAAATGAAGTAGAATGGAAGGGTATTTATAGGGAGAGGGGAAGGTGTATGTTCGGCCATTTTGGGTGGGAATGGGTGGGAAATTGATTTTGAATTTTATGAAGGTAGGTGGGGTTTATGGGGAAGAGTGGATTGATGTGAGTGGTGAAGGGGTAATTGGGAAGAGGAATTGAGGTGATTGGTGAGGAGTGTTGGGATTTGTGACATGGGAAATTCAAATCACAAAAATAGGATTAGGAGGTAAGGTGGGAATATATTAGGTGGGGATCCTGTGGGGTCCACATATCCTGAGA
>NC_029773.3:41571033-41571801 GCF_000817695.3 Arachis duranensis | reverse complement strand
TTTCTGGCGTTGAACGCCAGTTTCATGCTTGTTCCTGGCGTTCAGCGCCAGTTTTTCCTCTCTGGGCACATTTTTGGCGTTCAGCGCCAGGATGTTGCTTGTTTCTGGCGTTCAGCGCCAGAATGGTGCTCTGTTCTGGCGTTGAACGCCAGCCAGATGCATCTTACTGGCGTTGAACGCCAGTCTGCGCGACCTCCAGGGTGAAAAATTTTTTCTTCTGTTTTTGACTCTGTTTTTAATTTTTTTTTATTTTTTCGTGACTTCTCATGATCATGTACCTAATAAAACACAAAATAACAATAAAATAAAAATTAGATAATTAAAATTGGGTTGCCTCCCAACAAGCGCTTCTTTAATGTCAATAGCTTGACAGTGGCTCTCATGGAGCCACAAGGTGATCAGGTCAATGTTAGTGTAGTGCCAACACCAAACTTAGAGTTTGGATATGGGGTCTGAACACCAAACTTAGAGTTTGGTTGTGGCCTCACGATACCAAACTTAGAGTTTGACTGTGTGGGCTCTTCTTGACTCTGAACTGAAAGAAGCTCTTCATGCTTACTCTCTTTTGTCACAGAGGGATGGCCATGTGCCCCTTAAACACAAGGTAGTCCCCATTCAATAGAAGGACTAACTCACCTCTGTTGACATCTATCACAGCTCCTGATGTAGCTAGGAAAGGTCTTCCAAGGATGATACAATCATCCTCTTCCTTCCTAGTGTCTAAGATTATGAAATCAGCAGGGATGTAAAGGCCTTCAACCTTTACTA
>NC_029773.3:41570271-41570883 GCF_000817695.3 Arachis duranensis | reverse complement strand
GAATAGTCTTCAGAGCTCATGAATGGCAGAAGGAGATTTAATGGAATCTCTATGGTCTCTATATGAGCCTCAGATTCCTTTGGATCCTTAATCGGAAACTCCTTCTTGCTTGAAGGACGTCCCAGGAGGTCTTCTTCACTAGGATTTTCATCCTCCTCCTCCCTTGTGCATTCGGCCATGTTGAGTATATCAATGGCCTTGCACTCTCCTTTTGGATTTTCTTCTGTATTGCTTAGGAGAATACTGGGAGGAGTTTCAATAACTTTCTTACTCAGCTGGCCTACTTGTGCCTCCAGATTTCTGATGGAGGATCTTGTTTCATTCATGAAACTAAAAGTGGCCTTTGACAGATCAGAGACTATATTGGCTAGATTAGAAGTGTTTTGTTCAGAACTCTCTGTCTGTTGCTGAGAAGATGATGGATATGGCTTGCTATTGCTTAGCCTATTGCGTCCACCATTGTTAAAGCCTTGTTGAGGCTTTTGTTGATCCTTCCAGGAGAAATTTGGATGATTTCTCCATGATGGGTTATAGGTGTTTCCATAAGGTTCACCCATGTAATTAACCTCTGCCATGGCAGGGTTCTCAGGATCATAAGCTTCTTCAGAAGCT
>NC_029773.3:41568734-41568949 GCF_000817695.3 Arachis duranensis | reverse complement strand
CGCTCACGCGCTCTGTCACAGCACGGCTAATCACTGGTTGGTTCCCACTCCTACTGGAATAGAATCCCTTGATTCTTTTGCGTCTATCACTAACGCCCGGCAGGTTACAAGTTTGAAGCACGTCACAGTCATTCATTACCGGAATCCTACTCGGAATACCACAGACAAGGTTAGACTTTCCGGATTCCCAGGATCCTACTCGGAATACCACAGAC
>NC_029773.3:41567653-41568229 GCF_000817695.3 Arachis duranensis | reverse complement strand
CAAGAACAACTTGAAGATCATGAAGAACACTATGAATGCATGAATTCTTTTTTTTTTTCGAAAAATGCAAGAACAATATGAATATGCAATTGACACCAAACTTAAAAATTGACTCAAGACTCAAACAAGAAACACAAAATATTTTTGGTTTTTATGATTTTATGAATTTTTTTATATTTTTATTAATTTTTTCGAAAAACATTATTAGAAAAACGAAAAAGAAAAGAAAAAATTTTTTTTTGAAAGAGATTTTGAAAAGAAAATTACCTAATCTGAGCAACAAGATGAACCGTCAGTTGTCCATACTCGAACAATCCCCGGCAACGGCGCCAAAAACTTGGTGGACGAAATTGTGATTCACTTGTTATTCCATTTTGCAAAATTTATTGCTTTTCATTCCCTGGTAATGACGCCAAAAACATGATGCCAATACCATAGTTCACAACTCCGTTCAACTAACCAGCAAGTGTACTGGGTCGTCCAAGTAATAAACCTTACGCGAGGATGATGAGTGTCACGGATCATCACATTCATCAAGTTGAAGTGCAACGAATATCTTAGAACATGAATAAATCG
>NC_029773.3:41556074-41564819 GCF_000817695.3 Arachis duranensis | reverse complement strand
GTTATGACGTGTTTTGGGCGTTCAACTCCGGATCATGACGTTTTTCTGGCGTTTAACTCCAGACAGCAGCATGTACTTGGCGTTCAACGCCAAGTTACGTTGTCAATTTCCGAATAAAGTATAGACTATTATATATTGCTGGAAAGCTCTGGATGTCTACTTTCCAACGCCGTTGAGAGCGCGCCAATTGGAGTTCTGTAGCTCCAGAAAATCCATTTTGAGTGCAGGGAGGTCAGATTCCAACAACATCAGCAGTCCTTTTGTCAGCCTTTTTCAGAGTTTTGCTCAAGTCCCTCAATTTCAGCCAGAATTTACCTGAAATCACAGAAAAACACACAAACTCATAGTAAAGTCCAGAAATGTGAATTTAACATAAAAAATAATGAAAATATCCCTAAAAGTAGCTTAAACTTATTAAAAACTACCTAAAAACAATGCCAAAAAGCGTATAAATTATCCGCTCATCAATTACCATACCACAAACATTCAGAACTTACTTCACAAGATAAACCCCACTCTTGTTTTTCATAACATTTTCTTTTATATTGACTTAAAGGGCAAGCATACATGTAAGCAAGATGAAAATGAAAGCCAGGGACTTAGACTAGCACACATAGACCTAAGCAATGAAATCCTAAAGGCAGAATTGAAAATTCCTAAGCTACTATGGAAGCATGTTCTATTTCATACATGATTTTCCTTATTTAAAACTTGAAAAAGATAGAACAAAGAGGGAACTCCACCACCTTTTACTTATTGGAATGCTCATGCTCTCTCTCTTGTTTGTCTTCTTTGTGTCCACTTGCACTTCCCTACCATCCGTGTCATTCTGGCTCTTTTCCAATCTTCCAGTGCCTTCCTTACTGATTCATGACTCCTTTCAGCTCTTTCTCATTCCTCTTGTGCTAATTCATCCTTTACTTCCTCATATCTTGTGATCCCAAGGTGTAATACAGGCAGTTGTCCGACTAAGTATCCGAGCCTACATTGAGTGTTTACATGATATCCAGTCTCACTCATATAGACTCCTTCCGAGAATGCTCTGTATTCATCGAAAAGATCTGCTTGTTCTCTTTGTTTTCAATACATCTTATGAATGTGTGCACCTTGATGTGCTTGGATATTGATTAGCTTTTGGATGGCTTCTTGTTGTTGATCTTGCTTTTGGTTCAACCTGTGGAAGGATTTACCCCACTGTCACCCTTGTTCCAGTTGCTGCTCCATTAATTGCTTTTGCCACTCCCCTTGTTGATTCATCCATCTAGAGAGTGATTATTCTTGGCGGTCCATCATTTGTAGTTGAAGCTCCTTTTGTGCCCCTTGATTCTCCATGTATTGCCTAGACAAGCCATCAATAGCTTCTTGTAATTGGTGCATGTCTAAAGTGGCTGGGGCTTGCTCCTCCAGGTTTTGTCCTTCTTCAACTTGATGGGCTGGCCTCTTTCTTAGTCTTCGTTGAGTTAGGGGAGGTACAATGGCTTGCATCCATCGAAGAGTAATTGGGATGCTGACTTTTATCCACTCGGGGTTTCCATCTTCGAACACCACCCCAACCTTTGCGCACAGACGGAAGATGGTGCTGGGGTAACCTAACCTTCCTCCAGAATCACTTTTCTCAGCGAACTTCCAAATGCCCTGAGTTATGAGTTCATGAACCTTGATCTCTCCCCCTTTGAGTATACATTGTACCATTGTTGCTCTCTTACGATTTACCTTTGAGTTGTTCCTGGCGGAAAAGATGGATCTCCTTACAATTCCGAACCACCCCTTTGCTTTAGGGGTGACATCCTCTCTCTTAATGAATTTGGGCTTCCTATGGAAATCTCTTACCCAATCCGCTCCTGGTATGCAGATATCTCCCACAATCTAGTCATAATTGGGACTGCTATCTATTCTGGATTGATAGCTCTCTTCTGCGAATGGTATGGTTGGTAGCTTTAACACCCTTGTGATGTTCATGGGACTAAAATCCACCATTATCCCTCTTACAAAGCTTATATACGATTCATCTACCCTATCATACCTGACCGCATTTGCATAAAACTCTCTTACAAGAGTTGCGTTTACTCTTGTGACCGGATCAGTGAGGAGCTCCCATCTTCTCTTTTCCACCTTCTCTGTGATTTTGGGGCACTCAGTTTTCGTGACTTGAAAGCCTAGCTCATATATGATCTCTTTCTCAGCCATCCACCCTAATTGTAATGCATGGTGAAAGGTTCTAAATTTCTTCTCATCAAAAGGGGGTTACTCCATAGGCTCCTTCCCTTTTCTTCTTTTAGAGCTCGATGATGCCATAAGTAACCTTTTGATTTCAAATTTGTTGAAGTATGGATGATTACAGCTTAAAAAATGTAGCTATGAGAGTGTCTGAGAAAGCTTTTGATGGAGGAGAATGGTAAGTGATTGAAGGGTGTGGATTGATGGTACGGCTTAATAGTGGATGGTTGGGGTTTGGCTTTAGATGGGCACAATGATCACCACTTTTAAGAATTGATTGGTTCGGGCTTCAAGGCCATCCTGCTACCAATGTTGCATGGCAACACTTCCCAAGGTACTTTCCTTGAAGACGAGTGTGTAGTTCCCTTGGTGGAGTGGCTGAACCCCCTTCCTTTGGTTGTCCCATTAGTTCCCTCCAACATTCCCTTTAATTTCCTTGCAAGACAAAAGAAGAGAGAGATTAGTTTGAATTGTTGTAGAAAAATAAAAATGAGAGGCTAGTTACTTGTTTTTTTTTTACTTCTGACTCACTGAAGGCCATTCATGAATGCAAACCAACCAACCAACTAAGTACTCATGCATGCAGCATTGGTGACACCAAACTTAGTTTGTGACCATATGGTGTAAAAAGATTTGATTAAGGCTCTAAGACTAACATAATATGAATTGTGTTCATGCCCTTTTAGTGTGCCTTGAAGACCAAACTTGTCATTCACTATATGCTGCATGTAGAGATTCTTCTAAGTGCTTGTCAAAGTTGATTTAGAATTCATGAACCTTGCTTTATTAGCTACTTTAAAAATCCTAAAAATACTGAACGAATATAAAACATGGGTTGCCTCCCATGAAGCGCTTCTTTAGCGTCATTAGCTTGATGTTTGGCCTTTGTCAGGGTGGTTGGTAATGCTTCAAATCTTCCCCTTTTGTAGTGAATCTGTCTCCATTGGCTTTATTAAGAAGCTCCACATGTTCTAAGGAAAGAATTTTGGTCATAGTATACACTTAAGGCAACTAAGACGGGATAGTGGGAAGATGAGGTGGGATAGGTGGAAAATAAGCAGAGATCACTTTATCTCCTGGAGAGAAATCCTCTGTAGGGATCATCTTATTCCTCCATCCCCTTGGGGCCTTTTTCCTTGTTTCTCTTAATGTTGTCTTGCTCCTTGTGGTTTCTTTTTCCAGGAATATTCTGTTGCTGGTGTCATATGACTCTGGTGGGTCTAGCTCCTCTTGGGTTACACTTGGCTGTTGTTCCTTCTGACCACATTGCTTGTCACCCAGAGGGATTCTCAGGTGTATTGTTTGTGCTTCCGTGCTTGTCTCTTCCATCAGTTCCTTATAGTGCTCTTCCCTTGATTCTTTGTTTTCATGATCCGCTTCTTGTGAGGGTTTGAAGACATTGAAAGTGAGTTGTTCATCATGTATCCTCAATATTAGCTCTCCTCGCTCCACATCTATAAGTGCCCTGGCTGTGGCTAAGAATGGTCTTCCTAGGATGATGGGATGGATGTGATTCTCTTCCATCTCCAAGATAACAAAGTCTGTGGGAAGGAAGTAGTTCCCAACCTTCACTAACACGTTTTCAACCACTCCTATTGCCTGTTTTTGAGTTTTGTCAGCCAATTTGATGATTACGTCCGTGGGAGTTAGCTCATTGATTTGAAGCTTTTTCATGAGGGATAGAGGCATTAAGTTGATGCTTGCTCGCTCCCAGGTCATAGAGTCCCTTATCAATCATTGTTTCTCCTATAGCACAGGGGATGTGAAAACTCCCTGGGTCCTTCCTTTTTGTAGGTGGCTCTGTTTGAATGAGAGCACTGCACTCCTTATTCATCACTATTGTCTGCCCACCCTTTAGTGAACTCTTTTTGGTCAGCAGCTCCTTTATGTACTTGATGTATGAGGGCATCTGCTGGAGAGCCTTAATGAACGATATGTTCACATGAAGAGATGCAAACATGTCGAGGAACCTTGAATACACTCTCCTTGCTACACCACCCTTGAGCCTTTGGGGAAAAGGTGCATATGGGTTTAAAGTTTCCTCCTTTTTAGCTCCTTCCTGTGTGTAGGATTGGGTGCTTGATTTCTCTCTTCATGTTTTTCCTTTGGATTGTCTTGAAAGTATTCTGTTTGTGTGTTTACTTCTTCCACACTCCTCTCGTCACTTATAGTGATCATCTTGCATTCTTCCTATCTTACTTTTTTTGTTTCTCCTCTTGGGTTCTTCTCTATGTCACTTGGAAAACTATCAGTAGGCTTAGGAAACTGTTGAGATAGATATCCCACTTGGGACTCTAGCCTCTTGATGGTGTCTCCCTGGTTTTTGATATTGGCTCGCACTTCATCCTTGAACACTCTGTTGTCTTGGACTTCCTTACATATACCTTCAAGCAGAGTCTCAATTCTGGAAAGTCTATCTTCGGTTGGTGATGGTGGGTTGAGATTAGGAGGTTGAGAGTGGTCATGTTGGTTTTGATATGGATGTTGAGAAGGGTGGTTAGGTGGGTGTTGATATGATCTCTGTGAGGGATGTTGGTGAGTTGCATTGTTGTTAGGATTGTGGTTGTGGCATCTCTGGTCTTGGCCTTGGTCTTGTTGATTTCCCCACCAAAATTAGGGTGGTTCCTCCAGCCGGAATTATAAGTTTTAGAGTATGGATCCTGGGTCTGCCTGGGTGAGTTTCCAACATAATTGGCTTGTTCCCAATCACCTTCTCCTGTATTCACTCCTTCTTGAGCTGGTGATGAAGTGGTGATTGCTGCAACTTGGTTCTCTTCCATCTTCTTGGTAAGATCGGCTAACTGCTTGGTGATCACCTTATTTTGAGCCGGCAGTGCATCCATATGGTTCAGCTCCATCATTCCTCGAGTGCTGCTCCTTTCAGAAGCATAGCTACAGTCTCAATGACATCTATGGCTTCTTCAATGGTTTTCTTCTTGTTTAGAGACCCCCTGATGAATTGTCTACGACCTTCTTTGATTCATAAGAAAGACCTTCATAGAAAATGTGCAGTTGAACACATTCATTGAACATGTCTGGTGGGCATCTTCTTGTTAAGTCCTTAAACCTCTCCCATGCCTCATAGAGAGTTTCACCATCTTGTTGCCTGAAGGTTTGTACCTCAGCTCTTAACCTATTGATTCTTTGAGGAGGGTAGAATCTCGCCAAAAATTTGTTCACCACATCTTCCCAATTTGTTAAGCTCTCCTTCGGAAAGGATTCCAGCCATTTAGATGCTTTGTCCTTGAGTGAAAAGGGAAACAAAAGCAGTCTATAGACATCTGGATGAACACCATTAGACTTCACAGTGTCACATATTCTTAGGAAGGTGGTTAGATGTTGATTGGGGTCTTCTTGGGCACTTCCTCCGAATGAACAGTTGTTCTGAACAAGGGTGATGAGCTGGGGGTTTTAATTCAAAGTTATTGGCATGTATGGTTGGCTTTTGGATACTACTTCCATAATTTCCTGGGTTTGGATTGACATAAGAGCCTAGAACTCTTCTCTCTTTCCCAACATGATTCACATGGCCTTCTCTGGCATGGTTGTGAGCTTCTTCTTCATGGTTGTTTTCCAGGTTCTCCTCTATGTTTGTTTCAAAGTACTCATCCTCTTCCTCAGCACCAACGACTCTTTTCCCTCTTGCTTCCCTCCTTAATCTAAGGAAGGTCCTCTCAGGTTCAGAATCAAAGGAAGTTAAAGCTCCGCTTCTTCTCCCTGTTATACAACTAACAAGCCCACAACAAGAAAGAAAATGAAGAGATTATTCTTGTTAGAGTGGCTGTTAGTATGAGTGGTGCAAATTATCAAACAGTTAGTGGGTTAGTGAACAAAATTGTAAATAACAACAAAGAGAAAGAAAACAAGGAGGGGAAAGGGAATAAAGGAAGGAAATAACTGAAACTGAAGGTAAATGACTAGGTAAAATAAACAAGCAAAAGAAAAATGCTCAATCTAGTGATCTTCCAACTTAATCATTGTCGATACAAAATCAATCCCCAGCAACGGCGCCATAAACTTGATGCACGAAAACTTGTCTCTCAACAAATTTCCCTTCGGCAAGTATAGCGAATTGTCGTCAAGTAAAAACTCACAATAGAGTGAGGTTGAATCCCACAGGATTGATTGGTTAAGCAACTTTAGTTGGAAGAATGTGCTAGTTGAGCTAAGCAGAAATTGAGTTGAAAGTTGCAGAAAATTAAATGGCGGGAAAGTAAATTGCAGAAAGTAAAGTGCAGAATCTTAAATGGGTATTTAGGGAGATGAACATAAAGATAAATGGCAGAAAGTAAAGAGAATGGGTGAGATCAGAAATGGGGGATTGATGAGCAGATAATTTATACGCTTTTTGGCATTGTTTTTAGGTAGTTTTTAGTAGGATATAGTTACTTTTAGGGACGTTTTCATTGGTTTTTATGCTAAATTCACATTTCTGGACTTTACTATGAGTTTGTGTGTTTTTCTGTGATTTCAGGTATTTTCTGGCTGAAATTGAGGGACCTGAGCAAAACTCTGATAAAAGGCTGACAAAAGGACTGCTGATGCTATTGGATTTTGACCTCCCTGCACTCAAAATAGATTTTTTGGAGCTACAGAACTCTAAATGGCGCGCTCTCAATGGCGTTGGAAATTAGACATCCAGAGCTTTCCAGCAATACATAATAGTCCATACTTTATTCGTGATTAGATAACGTAAACTGGCGCTCAACGCCAGAAACACGTCATGAACCAGAGTTAAACGCCAAAAACACGTTACAACTTGGCGTTCAACTCCAAAAGAAGCCTCTGCACGTGTAAAGCTCAAGCTCAACCCAAGCACACACCAAGTGGGCCCCGAAAGTGGATTTCTACATCAATTACTTACTTTTGTAAACCCTAGTAGCTAGTCTAGTATAAATAAGACATTTTACTATTGTATTAGTCATCTTTTGACCACATATCAGGTCCTTCTCCCTATTTTTGAATTTATATCACATTTTGGGGGCAGGCCATTCAGCCATGCCTGGACCATCACTTATGTATTTTCAACGGTGGAGTTTTTACACACCATAGATTAAGGGTGTGGAGCTCTACTGTACCTCGAGTTTTAATGCAATTACTACTATTTTCTATTCAATTCAGTTTATTCCTGTTCTCAGATATTTGTTGCACTTCACCATGATGAATGTGATGATCCATGACACTCATCATCATTCTCACCTATGAACGCGTGACTGATAACCACTTCCGTTCTACCTTAGACCGAACGCATATCTCTTAGATTCCTTAATCAGAATCTTCGTGGTATAAGCTAGAATTGATGGCGGCATTCATGATAGTTTGGAAAGTCTAAACCTTGTTTGTGGTATTCTGAGTAGGATTCAAGGATTGAATGACTGTGACGAGCTTTAAACTCGCGATTGTTGGGCATGATGACAAACGCAAAAGAATCAATGGATTCTATTCCGGCATGATCGAGAACCGACAGATGTTTAGCCGTGCTGTGACAGAGCATTTGGACCTTTTTCACTGAGAGGATGGGATGTAGCCATTGACAATGGTGATGCCCTACATACAGCTTGCCATGGAAAGGAGTAAGAATGATTGGATGAAGGTAGTAGGAAAGTAGAGATTCAGAAGGAGCACAGCATCTTCATACGCCTATCTGAAATTCCCATCAATGATTTACATAAGTATTTCTATCTTTATTTTCTAGTTATTTATTATTATTATTCGAAAACTCTATAACCATATATTATCCACCTACCTGAGAATTTCAAGATGACCATAGCTTTCTTCATACCAACAATCTCCGTGGGATCGACCCTTACTCACGTAAGGTTTATTACTTGGACGACCCAGTGCACTTGCTGGTTAGTTGTGCGAGGTTGTGAAGAAAGTGCTGAGTTATAAACGCGCATACCAAGTTGAATGCCATTATTAGAGATCACAATTTCATCCACCAAGTTTTTGGCGCCGTTGCCGGGGATTGTTCGAGTTTGGACAACTGATGGTTCATCTTGTTGCTCAGATTAGGTAATTTTCTTCTTGTTTTATTTTCGAAAAAAAATATTTTTCAAAATTCTTTCAAAAAAAAATTTTAAATAATTTTTGTATTTCTTGTTTGTGTCTTTAGACAAATTTTAAGTTTGGTGTCAATTGCATATTCATCTTGTTCTTGCATTTTTCGAAAATTCATGCATTCATAGTGTTCTTCATGATCTTCAAGTTGTTCTTGGTAAGTCTTCTTGTTTGATCTTGATGTTTTCTTGTTTTGTGTCTTTTATTGTTTTTCATGTGCATTTTTGCATTCATAATGTCTAAGCATTAAAGATTTCTAAGTTTGGTGTCTTACATGTTTGCTTTGCATCAAAAATTTTTCAAAAATATGTTCTTAATGTTCGTCATGATCTTCAAAGTGTTCTTGGTGTTCATCTTGACATTCATAGTGTTCTTGCATGCATCATGTGTTTTGATCCAAAAATTTCATGTTTTGGGTCATATTTGTGTTTTTCTCTCTCATCATTAAAAATTCAAAAATAAAAAAAT
>NC_029773.3:41548624-41555925 GCF_000817695.3 Arachis duranensis | reverse complement strand
TTTTCAAAACTTTTTCAAAAATCAAATCTTTTTCATTTTTCTTACTTTTTTTCGAAAATTTTTTAATTTGAATTTTAAAATCTTTTTCTTATCTCTATTTCAAAATTTCAAAAACTTTACTAACAATTAATGTGATCAATTAAAAAATTTGAAGTTGGTTACTTTCTTATTAAGAAAGGTTCAATCTTTAAATTCTAGAATCATATCTTTTAGTTTCTTGTTAGTCAAGTAAGTAATTTTAATTTTAAAAAAAAAATCTTTTCCACCATATCTTTTTTATCATATCTTTTTATCATATCTTTTTAAATTTTATCTTTTTCAAAAAAATTTGATTTTAAAATGTCTTTTCCAACTTCTTATCTTTTCAAAATTGATTTTCAAATCTTTTTCAACTAACCAATTAACTTTTGTTTATTTTTTATCTTTTTCAAAACCACCTAACTAATTTTAGCTCTCTAATTTTCGAAAATTACCTCCCTCTTTTTCAAAATTCTTTTAATTAACTAATTGTTTTAAATTTTAATTTTAATTTTAATTTTTCCTGTAATTTTTGAAAATCACTAACCCTTTTTCAAAATTAATTTTCGAATTCTCCCCTTCTCATCTTCTTCTATTTATTTATTTATTTACTAACACTTCTCTTCATCTCAAGAATCTAAACCTATCTTCACCCTTGTGTTTGGATTCTTAACTCTTCTCCTTCTTCTATTCCTTTCTTCTTCTACTAACATAAAGGAATCTCTATACTGTGACATAGAGGATTCCTCTACCTTTTCTATTCTCTTCTTTCTCATATGAGCAGGAACAAGGTAAAAGGCATTCTTGTTGAAGCTTATCCTGAACTTGAAAGGACTCTGAAGAGGAAACTAAGAGAAGCTAAATTACAACAATCCAGAGACAACCTTACTGAAATTTTCGAACAAGAAAAGGATATGGAGCCGAACCCAACAACAATAATGCAAGGAGGATGCTTGGTGATTATACTACACCTACTTCCAAGTTTGATGGAAGAAGTATCTCAATTCCTGCCATTGGAGCAAACAATTTTGAGCTAAAACCTCAACTAGTTGCTCTAATGCAACAAAACTGCAAGTTTCATGGACTTCCATCAGAAGATCCCTACCAGTTTTTAACTGAGTTCTTGCAGATCTGTGAGACTGTTAAGACTAATGGAGTAGATCCTGAAGTCTACATGCTCATGCTTTTCCCTTTTACTGTAAGAGACAGAGCTAGAACATGGTTGGACTCACAACCTAAGGATAGCCTGGACTCTTGGGATAAGCTGGTCACGGCCTTCTTGGTTAAATTCTTTCCTCTAAAGAGTGTGCTTAAGAGCTGTGGACACCTCTAACTGGGGACTCTAGCAAAGCTGAGTTACAATCTAAACAGGTTCACCCAGTCATGTGTCTGTGGCATTTATGTATCCGGTGGTAATACTGGAAAACAAAATGCTTAGGGCCACGGCCAAGACTCATAATAGTAGAGGGCTACGGCCAAGACTCATAAAAGTAGCTGTGTTCAAGAATCAACAAACTTAACTAGGAGAATCAATAACACTATCTGAAATTCTAAGTTCCTAGAGAAGCCAATCATTCTAAACTTCAAAGGAAAAAGTGAGATGCCAAAACTGTTCAGAAGCAAAAAGCTACAAGTCCCGCTCATCTAATTAGAATTAATATTCATTGATATTTTGGGATTTATAGTATATTTTCTTATTTTTATCCTAATTTATTTTTAGTTTCTTGGGGACAAGCAATAAATTAAGTTTGGTGTTGTGATGAGCGGATAATTTATACGCTTTTTGGCATTGTTTTTAGGTAGTTTTTAGTATGATCTAGTTACTTTTAGGGATGTTTTCATTAGTTTTTATGCTAAATTCACATTTCTAGATTTTACTATGAGTTTGTGTGTTTTTCTGTAATTTCAGGTATTTTCTGGCTGAAATTGAGGGACTTGAGCAAAACTCTGATAGGAGGCTGACAAAGGACTGCTGATGTTGTTGGAATCTGACCTCCCTGCACTCAAAATAGATTTTCTGGAGCTATAGAACTCCAAATGACGCACTCTCAACGGCGTTGGAAATTAGACATCCAGAGCTTTCCAGCAATATATAATAGTCTATAATTTATTCGAGATTTGACGACGTAAACTGGCGCTCAACGCCAGTTCCATGCTGCATTTTGGAGTCAAACGCCGAAAACACGTTACAACCTGGCGTTCAACTCCAAGAGAAGCCTCAGCTCGTGGATAGATCAAGCTCAGCCCAAGCACACACCAAGTGGGCCCCGAAAGTGAATTTATGCATCAATTACTTACCTCTGTAAACCCTAGTAGCTAGTTTAGTATAAATAGAACTTTTTACTAGTTTATTAAATATCCTGGATTGTATTTTTGATCCTGTGATCATGTTTTGGGGGCTGGCCATTCGGCCATGCCTGGACCTTTCACTTATATATTTTCAACGGTGGAGTTTCTACACACCATAGATTAAGGGTGTGGAGCTCTGCTGTACCTCAAGTTTCAATGCAATTACTACTATTTTCTATTCAATTCGATTTATTCCTGTTCTAAGATATTCGTTGCACTTCAATGATCTGTGATACTCATCATCATTCTCACCTATGAACGTGCGTGACTGACAACCACTTCCGTTCTACCTTAGACCGGGCGCATATCTCTTGGATTCCTTGATCAGAATCTTCGTGGTATAAGCTAGAATTGATGGCGGCATTCATGGGAATCCGGAAAGTCTAACCTTGTCAGTGGTATTCCGAGTAGGATTCCGGGATTGAATGACTGTGACGAGCTTCAAACTCTTGAAGGCTGGGCATTAGTGACAGACGCAAAAGAATCACGGGATTCTATTCCAACCTGATTGAGAATCGACAGATGATTAGCCGTGCTGTGACAGAACATTTGGACCATTTTCACTGAGAGGATGGGATGTAGCCATTGACAATGGTGATGCCCTACATACAGCTTGCCATGTAAAGGAGTAAGAAAGATTGGATGAAAGCAGTAGGAAAGCAGAAATTCAACAGGGACAAGCATCTCTATACACTTGTCTGAAATTCCCACCATTGAATTACATGAGTAACTCTATCTTTATTTTTTGTTTATTTTATTATTTTTATTTAAACCAATAATCTCTTAAATTAGTTAAATCCACCTGACTGGGATTTACAAGATGACCATAGCTTGCTTCATACCAACAATCTCTGTGGGATCGACCCTTACTCACGTAAGGTATTACTTGGACGACCCAGTGCACTTGCTGGTTAGTTGTGCAGAGTTGACTAAGTGTGATTCACGTTTGAGAGCACTACCAAGTCTTTGGAGCCATTGTTGATGATCACAATTTCGTGCACCAATTGTCTAAGATGTTATTGGACCATTCTGCAGGTGGATCTATTCACCTGAAGAAAATGCCTGCAGAAGCTCCAAAACTCATTGAAATGGTTTCAAATAACCAGTTCATGTACATCTCTGAAAGGAATCCTGTGAGTAATGGGACGCCTCAGAGGAAGGGAGTTCTTGAAATTGATGCTCTAAAAACCATATTGGCTCAGAACAAAATGTTGACTTAGCAAGTCAATATGGTTTCTCAGAGTCTGAATGGATTGCAAAATGCATCCAACAGTACTAAAGAAGCATCTTCTGAAGAAGAAGCTTATGATCCTGAGAACCCTGCAATGGCAGAGGTAAATTACATGGGTGAAGCCTATGGAAACACCTATAATCCCTCATGGAGAAATCATCCAAATTTATCATGGAAGGATCAACAAAAGCCTCAACAAGGCTTTAATAATGTTGGAAGAAACAGGTTTAGCAATAGCAAGCCTTTTCCTTTATCCTCTCAGCAGCAGACAGAGAATTCTGAGCAGAGCCCCTCTAGCTTAACAAACATAGTCTCTGATCTATCTAAGGCCACTCTCAGTTTCATGAATGAAACAAGGTCCTCCATTAGAAATTTGGAGGCACAAGTGGGCCAGCTGAATAAAAGAGTCATTGAAACTCCTCCTAGTACTCTCCCAAGCAATACAGAAGAGAATCCAAAAAGAGAGTGCAAGGCCATAACCTTACTTAGTATGACCGAACCTAGAGAGGAGGAGGAGGACGTGAATCCCAGTGAGGAAGACCTCATGGGATGTCCTCTGGACAAAAAGGAGTTCCCATTTGAGGAACTTACGGAATCTGAGGCTCATCTAGATACCATAGAGATTCCATTGAACCTACTTCTGCCATTCATGAGCTCTGATGAATATTCTTCCTTTGAAAAGGATGAAGATATTACTGAAGAGCAAGTTGCTAAGTACCATGGAGCAATCATGAAGCTGAATGCCAAGTTATTAAGTAATGAGACTTGGGTGGATGAACCCCGCTTGCTCACCAATGAACTGAATGACTTGGTTAGGTGAACATTACCTCAAAAGAAACAGGATCCTAGTACATTTTTAATTCCCTGTACCATAGGCACCATGACCTTTGAGAAGGCTCTGTGTGACCTGGGGTCAGGTATAAACTTAATGCTACTCTCTGTAATAGAGAAACTGGGAATCTTTAAGGTATAGGCTGCCAAATTCTCATTAGTGATGGCAGACAAATCCATAAAAAAGGCTTATGGACAGGTAGAGGACGTGCTAGTAAAGGTCAAAGGCCTTTACATCTCTGCTGATTTCATAATCCTAGACACTGGGAAGGATGAGGATGAATCTATCATCCTTGGAAGACCTTTCCTAGCCACAGCAAAAGTTATGATTGATGTGGACAGAAGAGAGTTGATCCTTCAATTGAATGAGGACTACCTTGTGTTTAAAACTCAAGGATCTCCTTCTGTAACCATGGAGAGGAAGCAAGAAAAGCTTTTCTCAACGCAGAGTCAAACAAAGCCCCACAGTCAAACTCTAAGTTTGGTGTTATGAGGCCACAACCAAATTCTAAGTTTGGTGTTGAACCCCCACATTCAAACTCAAAGTTTGGTGTTGGGATGCCCCAATAATGCTCTGAACATCTGTAAAGCTCCATGAGAGCTCACTGTCAAGCTATTGACATTAAAGAAGTGCTTATTGGGAGGCAATCCAATTTTATTTATCTATGTTATTTCCTTTTTTTAGATTGATGATCATGTGGAGTCACAAAAATAACTGCAAAAATTAAAGAAAAATAAAAAATAGCATTAAAAATAGCACACCCTGGAGGAGAAACTTACTGGCATTTAAACGCCAGTAAGGGTAGCAGAATGGGCGTTTAATGCCCAGTCTGGCACCATTCTAGGCGTTAAATGCCAGAAAGAAGCACCAGATTGGCGTTAAACGCCAGAAAGAAGCAACAAACTGGCATTAAATGCCAGAAACAAGTTGCAGCTTGGCATTTAACGCCAGGAAAGGAATAAAAGCTGACGTTTAACGCCAGAAACAAGCAGCAGTCTGGCGTTAAACACCAGGATTGCACACTAAGGGCGTTTACACTCCTAAAAGGAGTAGGGATGAGAAATCCTTGACCCCTCAGGATCTGTGGACCCCACATGATCCCCACCTACCCCACCTCTCTCTCTTCCCCTCACATATCTCTATAAACACTCTACCCACAACACCACTCACCTATAAAATCCTATCCTCTTTCTTATATTCTCTTCACCAATCACCTACATATCTCTTTCCCAAAAATCCCACCTACCTTACTTTCAAATTCAAACACTTTTCCCTTCCGAACCCACCCAACTTTCCCTATAAATACCCCTCTTCACTCCTTCATTTTCACACATCACAAACACTATCCTACCCCCTTGGCCGAACCTCTATCTCCCTCTATCTCCTCTATTTTCTTCTTCTCCTCCTTCTTTCTTTCTTCTTTTGCTCGAGGACGAGCAAACCTTTTAAGTTTGGTGTGGTAAAAGCATTGCTTTTTGTTTTTCCATAACCATTTATGCCACCTAAGGCCGGAAAAACCTCTAGAAAGAGGAAAGGAAAGGCAAAAGCTTTCACCTCCGAGTCATGGAAGATGGAGAGATTCATCTCAAAGGTCCATCAAGACCACTTCTATGAAGTTGTGGCCAAGAAGAAGGTGATCCCTGAGGTCCCTTTCATTCTCAAGAAGAATGAGTATCCGAAGATCCGACATGAAATCCGAAGAAGAGGTTGGGAAGTTCTCACCAACCCCATTCAACAAGTCGGGATCTTAATGGTTCAAGAGTTCTATGCCAATGCATGGATCACTAGGAACCATGATCAAAGTATGAACCCAAATCCAAAGAATTGGCTTACAATGGTTCGGGGGAAATACTTAGATTTCAGTATAGAAAATGTAAGGTTGGCGTTCCACTTGCCAATGATGCAAGAAAACGCATGCCCCTACACTAGAAGGGTCAAATTTGATCAAAGGTTGGACCAAGTCCTCATGGACATATGTGTGGAAGGAGCTCAATGGAAAAGAGACTCAAGAGGCAATCCGGTTCAATTGAGAAGACCGGACCTTAATCCTGTGGCTAGAGGATGGTTGGAGTTCATCCAATGCTCCATCATTCCTACTAGCAACCGATCTGAAGTGACTGTGGATCGGGCCATCATAATCCATAGTATCATGATTAGGGAAGAAGTGGAAGTTCATGAGATCACACCTCTAGAACTCTACAAGGTAGCTGACAAGTCCTCTATTTTGGCAAGGTTAGCCTTTCCTCATCTCATTTGTCACCTATGCAATTTGGCTGGGATTGACATAGAAGGAGACATCCTCATTGAAGATGACAAGCCCATCACTAAGAAAAGGATGGAGCAAATAAGAGAGCCCACTCATGGACCTCAACAAGAGCATGAGAAAATTCCTTTTGAAATCCCTGAGATGCCTCAAGGGATACATTTTCCTCCACACAACTATAGGGAGCAACTCAACACCTCTTTGGAAGGCTTGAGTTACAACATGGACCAACTAAGAGTGGAGCATCAAGAGCACTCCATCATTCTCCATGAGATTAGAGAAGATCAAAGAGTTATGAGGGAGGAGCAACAAAGGCAATGAAGAGACATAGAGGAGCTCAGGCATTCCATTGGATCTTCAAGAGGAAGAACTAGCCGCCATCACTAAGGTGGACCCGTTCTTTGATTTCCTTGTTCTTATTTTTCTGTTTTTTGAATTTGATGCTTGATGTTTTATCTATGTTTGTGTCTTAACTACATGATCATTAGTGTCTAGTGTCTATGCCTTAAAGCTATGAATAATTCCATGAATCATTCACCTCTCTTGAATGAAAAATGTGCTTAATTACAAAAGAACAAGAAGTACTTAGATTTCAAATTTTATCTTAT
>NC_029773.3:41515629-41548609 GCF_000817695.3 Arachis duranensis | reverse complement strand
AATGATGAACAAAGAGAAATGTTATTGATAATCTGAAAAATCATGAAATTGATTCTTGAAGCAAGAAAAAGCAGTGAAAAAAGAAAAAAAGTAGCGAAAAAAATGGCAAAAAAAATAGAAAAAGAAAGAAAAAGAAAAAACAAGTAGAAAAAGCCAATAGCCCTTTAAACCAAAAGGCAAGGGTAAAGAGGATCCAAGGCTTTGAGCATTAATGGATAGGAGGGCCCAAGGAAATAAAATCCTGGCCTAAGCGGCTAAATCAAGCTGTCCCTAAGTATGTGCTTGTGGCATGAAGGTCCAAGTGAAAAGCTTGAGACTGAGTGGTTAAAGTCGTGATCCAAAGCAAAAAAAGTGTGCTTAAGAACTCTGGACACCTCTAACTGGGGACTTTAGCAAAGCTGAGTCACAATCTGAAAAGGTTCACCCAGTTATGTGTCTGTGGCATTTATGTATCCGGTGGTAATACTAGAAAACAAAGTGCTTAGGGCCACGGCCAGGCCTCATAAAGTAACTGTGTTCAAGAATCAACATACTGAACTAGGAGAATCAATAATACTATCTAAAATTCTAAGTTCCTATAGATGCCAATAATTCTGAATTTCAAAGGATAAAGTGAGATGCCAAAACTGTTTAGAAGCAAAAAGCTACTAGCCCCGCTCATCTAATTCGGACTAAGTTTCATTGATATTGTGAGATTCATTGTATATTCTCTTCTTTTTATCCTATTTTGTTTTCAATTGCTTGGGGACAAGCAACAATTTAAGTTTGGTATTGTGATGAGCGGATAATTTATACGCTTTTTAGCATTGTTTTTAGATAGTTTTTAGTAGGATATAGCTACGTTTTAGTATATTTTTATTAGTTTTTAAGAAAAATTCACATTTTTGGACTTTACTATGAGTTTTTGTGTTTTTCTGTGATTTCAGGTATTTTCTGGCTGAAATTGAGGGACCTGAGCAAAAATCTGATTCAGATGCTGAAACAGGACTGCTGATGCTGTTGGATTCTGACCTCCCTGCACTCGAAATAAAATTTTTGGAGCTACAGAAACCCAAATGGCGCGTTCTTAATTTTGTTGGAAAGTAGACATCTAGAGCTTTCCAGCAATATATAATAGTCCATACTTTGCTCGAGTTTTGACGACGCAAATTGGCGTTCAAACGCCAATTCCTTTCCCTATTCTGGCATTAAACGCCAGAAACAAGTTACAAGCTAGAGTTAAACGCCAAAAATAGGCTGCAAACTGACGTTTAACTCCAAGAGAAGTCTCTACACATGAAAGCTTCAATGCTCAGCCCAAGCACACACCAAGTGAGCCCGGAAGTGGAATTCTGCATCATTTACTTATTTCTGTAAATCCTAATAACTAGTCTAGTATAAATAGGACCTTTTACTATTATATTGGACATGCTGGGATCTTTGATCAGTTTTATGCTATCTTAGACATTGGAGGCTAGCCTCACGGCCATGCCTGGACCATCATCACTTATGTACTTTCAGCGGTGGAGTTTCTACACACCATAGATTAAGGTGTGGAGCTTTGGTGTTCCTCGAGTATTAATGCAATTACTACTGTTTTCTATTCAATTCATGCTTATTCTTGTTCTAAGATATCCATTCGCACACAAGAACATGATGAACGTGATGATTATGTGATGATCATCATCATTCTCAATCTATGAACGTGTGTCTGCCAAACACTTCCGTTCTACATGCAAATGCGCTTGAATGCATATCTCTTAGGCTTCTGGTTCACGATCAGAGTCTTCGTGGTATAAGCTAGAATCAATTGGTAGCATTCTTGAGATCCGGAAAGTCTAAACCTTGTCTGTGGTATTCCGAGTAGGATCTGGGATGGGATGACTGTGACGAGCTTCAAACTCGTAAGTGTTGGGCATGGTGACAAACACAAAAGGATCAATGGATCCTATTCCAACATGAGTGAGAACTGACAGATGATTAGCCGTGTAGTGACAGCACATTTGGACCATTTTCACTGAGGGGACGGACGGTAGCCATTGACAACGGTGATCCCCCAACATACAGCTTGCCATAGAAAGGAGTATGAAGGATTGGATGAAGGTAGTAGGAAAGCAGAGATTCAAATGGAATAACGCATCTCCATACGCTTATCTCAAATTCCCACCAATGAATTGCATAAGTATCTCTATCTTTATTTTATGTTTTATTTATCTTTTAATTATCAAAATTCTATAACCATTTGAATCCGCCTGACTGAGATTTACAAGATGACCATAGCTTGCTTTAAGCCGACAATCTCCGTGGGATCGATCCTTACTCACGTAAGGTTTATTACTTGGACGACCCAGTGCACTTGCTGGTTAGTTGTGCGAAGTTGTGGAAAAGAGTTGAGATTACAATTGTGCGTACCAAGTTGTTAGCGCCATTGAGATCACAATTTCGTGCACCACTAGCCTTAAGCGAAAAAACAAGTAATTTATCCCAATTGAATCTTTTGTTAGCTTAAGATAGAGATTGTGTATCAATTAAGTATGGGAAAATATGGGAACTTGGGTTAGTAAGAATGTGTCTTGCTCTTATTAACAAATTTTGAGAATTTGGGTACTACTCTACTCATGAGAAATTATAAAAATCATAGGCATTGATCTATTATGCTTTCAAAAAGAAAGAAAAAAATTATTATAAATAAATAAATAATTAAGGGACAAAAAATTTTCCCCAATGTTAAGTGCAATAGAAAGATCAATGCATATATGATGAAATTAAAGAAAATTTGATACATGGGTATGAGAAAAATACAAAAGTGAGATTTGGGTAGCTAGGCATGAATTTAGAATTATTTAGAGTGTATGTGTGTGTCAGGTGAGAACTTATGTTCGTCAAAGATTCAATTTATAGCTCACTTGGCCATACATATATCCTCACCCTTACCTCAGCCCCATTACAACCCTAAAAAGACCTCATGATGTTTGCATTAGTACACTAGATGTTTTTCTGATTGGTTAGATGAAGAGCAAAGCTTTAGAAAGCATGACTAGAGGAGACTAGAGTAGATTAACCCTAAACACCTGAATGATTAGAGTGCATATACTTTTCCAATAAGGGTTCAATGCTTGATTCTATGTTTTCAGCTTTCATGAGCTATCTTCTTACAAGTTTACTTGCTTCTTATTGTGTGATTTGAATTAGTTGAATCTGATTTATGTTTGTCTTAGAGAACTTGTTTATTTTTAACCAAGTAGGCAGAAACATCTTAGCATGTAGTTACATTCATTTACATAAGTTGCATTGCATGAGTCTTGCTTTTCCCCATTCATTCTTTTGATCTCCTTGAGCTTAGTATGAGGACATGCTAATGTTTAAGTGTGGGGAGATTCATGAACTACTATTTTATGGTTCATGTTGTGCTACATTGAGTGGTTTTATCAGTTCTCTGCATACTTATTCATACAATTTGCATGGCTTTACAAATCCTTCCCAATTTTGTTCTATGATTGAAAACTTGCTTTCCAAGCCTTTAAATTGTCAATCCTTAATTCCCTTTTATACCATTTGATGTCGTGATCTGTGTGTTAAGTGTTTTTAGGCTTTATAGGATAGGAATGGCTTAGAGGAGGGAAAGAAAGCTTGCAAAAATGGAAGGAACATAAGAAACTAAGAAGATGACCAGCGAGAATCAGCGCACACGCACACCTGACGCGTACGCGCAACTTGGCGTATTTCACAACGACGCGGACGCGCACCTGACATGGACGCATGAAACATGCAGAAGACCATCAACGCGCACGCGTACATGATGCGTGCACGCGACATGCGCCACGTGCAGAACTTGCAGAAAACACTAGAGGCGATTTTAGGCTGAGTTTGGACCCAGTTTTCGGCCCAGAAATACAGACTGGAGCTAGGGGACAGCAGGAACTCAGGAGACATTCACACATTCTCAGTTTTTGGTTTTAGTTTTAGTTTTTTGGAATCTTAGAGAGAGATTTACCACTTCCTCTAGGGTTCTTCATAGATTCATAGATTTCTAGTTTTATGCTTTTGAGTTGGATATTAAGAAGAGTACTACCTCCGTTGAAGTCTTTATCATTCCAGTTTGTTTTCTATTTCCTTACTCTTTTATTTCCTATTTGCTTTGTTCAGAGTTATATGGATACCTTCGATTTTGGAATTAATTAATTAATGCAAGGATACTTTTCTATTGAGTTTTATTACCATGTCTTCTTCCTACTCTCTTTATATGTATGTAAAAATGGCATCCATGTCCATGGAGTAGGTTCTCAACTTGACTTTGGAGTTGATAAATAGGAGACCCTTGAGTTGGAATACTTAAGAGTTAAATAGTAATTTAAAGTTATTGGCTGGCTCTCTAGTCACTAACGTTAATCCTTCCAAAGGGAGAAGATTAGGACTTGTGAATAAGAGTTAGCTCAATTACTTGACTTTCCTTCATTCGTTGAGGGTTAACTAAGTAAAAATAACAACCTCTCACTATTACTCTTGGGAATTTCCAACAAGGATAGAACTTCCTATTAATCTTCTCCGGGTCAAGGCTTTTATTCTAATTACATCAAATACTTTTCTAAATTTTCACTGCTTTGATTTATAATAATTTATTTGCACATTCCCCAAACTCCAAATTTCTGAGAAAACTCCTGATCAATAATTTGCACTCTGTTAGCAACTCGTTGGTAGATGACCTGGGATTTCTACTTCCAGTATTTTATTCTGAATTTGTGACAACCCCTTTTAAATTGATACGCAAAATTTTCATCGGTTAGTAATATGTAATGTTTCGTGAACCTTAGGCTAGTTGACCTTAAGATAGGATTGAATATTTTGTGTGTATGTTTAATTGTATGTGATTTTGATGTTTGAACATAAATTGTATGATGGTAATGATGATATGGAGTTTTAGGATGAGGAACATATGAATTTGATGACGAATGTTGGTATTTAATGATTATGAAGGTTGATGATGAATGTTGTGATTTATTGTTTTTGATGAGGGTTTATTGATAGGGTTGATGATTGATGATGAATATTGATGTTGTTAGTAATTGAAGATGAGTGTTGAGATTGTTGATAAATGATGTAGATTATGAAGTTAGGATGATGATAAATTGATGCTTGGGCTGATGAGTGTTGAAGGAGTTGATAAATTGAGATACTAAATGTTGGATGTAGTATAGTTGAATAATGATGAAAAATTATAAGTTTTGATGTGAATATTAGGTTGAATTTAGCGTTAGTGGAGGTGAGTATTAAATGGTTTGGATGATTGAATAGTTGATATGGTTGAGAAATGTTTGGTATGGATTCTTGAGTGAATTTGGTATTATGTTTAATAGGCTTTGAATTTGGTATTTTATTTATTATTTATTTTTGAAAATTAAATTAATTAATTTAAAATGATTTGAATTTAATTCTTAAATTTTTGAAAATAGAGGAGGGAAGAGAAGAAGAAGTTTTCGAAAATTAAGAGAGATGAGATAGTTAGGTGGTTTTAAAAAAGAAGAGAGAGAAATAGGAGAAGTATTTTTGAAAATTAAGAATAGAGAAGTTAGTTAGGTAGTTTTGAAAAAGAAGAGAGAGAAAATGGAGATATTTTTCAAAAATTAAGGAAGAGATGAGTTAGTTAGGTAGTTTTGAAAAAGAAGAGAGAAAAGATGAGTTAGTTAGGTAGTTTTGAAAAAGAAGAGAGAAAAATAGAAGAAACAATTTCGAAAATTTGAGAGGGAAAAGTTAGTTAGGAGGTTTTGAAAAGTAAGAGATAGAAGATAAGATATTAATTAAGAAAAGATTTTAAAATTGAAATTTAAAATTAGAAAAAGATAAGATAAGATTTTAAAAAGATTTGAAAAAGATATGATTTAAAAATTAGAAGTTAGAAAAGATAAGATAAGAAACAAAAAAGATAAGATTTTGAAATTTGATTTTGAAAAAGATATGGTTTTAAAATTTGAAATTTGAAAAAGATAAGATAAGATTTGAAAAAGATAAGATTTTTTTTGAAAAGATATGATTTTTATTTTTGAAAAAGAATTTGATTTTTTTGAAAACTTGACAACTAAGATATAGTAAGATAACATTTTGAATTGAAATCTGAATTTGATTTTTAAAAAAATTTGAAAATTAGGTTGGAATTAAGTTAGAAAAGATATTTTTTTGAATTTATGATGAAAGAGAAAAACATACAAAAAATACAAGACTTAAAATTTTTAGATCTAGCACCCTTGTTTTTCGAAAATTTTGGAGAAAAACACCAAGGGACACCAAACTTAAAAATTTTAAGATTAAGATACATACAAGACTCAAGAACACTTTGAAGAAACACAAGAACAGAAATAATAAAATTTAAAGACTCAAAGAACATAAGAACATAAAAAAGAATACCAAACCTAAAAATTTTTAGATAACTAAAACAAAATTTTTGAAAAACACAAGAAAATAAACAAGAAAACACCAAACTTAAAAATTGAAACAAGATTTAAACAAAGAAAAGTTTATTTTTGAAAATTTTTTGAAAGAAGGACTCAAAGACAATTTTGAGGATTCCAAAAATAAACTATATGAAAAAGGTTTTTGAAAGAGTTTATAAATTTTTGAAATTGAAAAGCATGAACAGGCGGAACTCAAACCAAGAACATGAATTAAACAAATAAAAGAAAAATATTTTTGAAAAAGGTTTTGAAATTTTTGAAAATTTGAAGAAGAAGAAAATAAAAATAAAAGACTTTAATCAAAGTTATACTCTTGCCAAAAATCAAAGACTCAACAAGAACATAAATTGAACAAAGAAAAGAAAAATATTTTTTTGAAAAGGTTTTTAGATTTTTCAAAAATTAAGAGGAAGAAGAAAATCAAAATCATGGACGTAACAAAAATAAAAATTACCTGATCTACGGAGCAAGATAATCCGGCAGTTTGTCCGAACTCAACAATCCCGCCAACGACGCCAAAAACTTGGTGCGCGTGTACGCAAAACCCACACTATTTCGTACAGCAGCAGTACCAGCAAGTGCACTAGGTCGTCCAAGTAATACCTGAGCGAGTCAGGGTCGATCCCATGAGGATTGTGGCTTGATGCAAGCTATGGTTGTCTTGCAGGTCTTAGTCTGGCGAAATCAGAAGGAGTTGTATTATGTAAACTGGTGCACGAAAATCACACTTACACTATGTAATTTCGCACAACTAACCAGCAAGTGCACTGGGTCGTCCAAGTAATACCTTACGTGAGTAAGGGTCAAATCCCACGGAGATTGTTGGCTTGAAGCAAGCTATGGTTATCTTATTATTCTTAGTCAGGATACCAATAGGGTTCTTTAGTTTCAATTGTAAAAAGTGAAAGAGCATGAATTGAGTAATTATTACGCAGTTATGGAGAATGTGTTGGAGCTTTGGAGATGCTTTATCTTCTGAATCTCTGCTTTCCCTTTGTCTTCTTCTTCACACACGCAAGGTTCCTCCTATGGCAAGCTGTATGTAGGGCATCACCGTTGTCAATGGCTACTTCCCATCCTCTCAGTGAAAATGGTCCAGGTGCACTATCACCACACGGCTAATCATCTGTCGGTCCTCGATCATGTCGGAATAGGATCCATTGATCCTTTTGCGTTTGTCACTATGCCCAACACTCGCGAGTTTGAAGCTCGCCACAGTCATCCAATCCCTGAATCCTACTCGGAATACCACAGACAAGGTTTAGACTTTCCGAATTCTCAAGGATGCTGCCAATGGATTCTAGCTTATACCACGAAGACTCTGATTAAGGAATCTAAGAGATTCTTATTCAATCTAATGTAGAACGGAGGTGGTTGAGTCTGGTGATGAGTGTCACGGATCATCACCTTCTTCATATTGAAGTGCAAATGAATATCTTAGATAGAAACAAGCGTGTTTGAATAGAAAACAGAAATAATTGCATTAATTCATCGAGACGCTGCAGAGCTCCTCACCCCCAACAATGGAGTTTAGAGACTTATGCCGTCAGAGAATACAAAGTTCAGATCTAAAATGTCATGAGGTACAAAATAAGTCTTTAAAAGTTGTTTAAATACTAAACTAGTAACCTAGGTTTACAGAAAATGAGTAAACTAAGATAGATAGTGCAGAAATCCACCTCTGGGGCCCACTTGGCGTGTGCTGGGGCTGAGACTTAAGCTTTTCACGTGCCTGGGCTGTTTCTGGAGTTAAACGTCAGGTTGTAACCTGTTTCTGGCGTTTAACTCCAACTTGCAACCTGTTTCTGGCATTCAACACCAGAATGCAACATAGAACTGGCATTAGACGCCAGTTTACGTCATTTATCTTCGAGAAAAGTATAAACTATTATATATTGCTGGAAAGCCCTGAATGTCTACTTTCCAACTCAATTAAGAGCGCGCCAATTGGACTCCTGTAGCTCCAAAAAATCCATTCCGAGTGTAGGGAGGTCAGAATCCAACAACATCAGCAGTCCTTTTTCAGCCTGAATCAGATTTTTGCTCAGATCCTTTAATTTCAGCTAGAAAATACCTGAAATCATAGAAAAACACAAAAACTCATAGTAAAGTCCAAAAATATAAATTTTTCATGAAAACTAATAAAAACATACTCAAAAGTAGCTAGAACCTACTAAAAACTACCTAAAAATAATGCCAAAAAGCATATAAATTATCTGCTCATCACAACACCAAACTTAAATTCTTGCTTGTCCCCAAGCAACTGAAAATCAAATAGGATAAAAAGACAATAATATACTATAAATTTCAAAATTTCAATGAAGCTTAGTTCTAATTAGATGAGCGGGACTAGTATTTTTTGCTTATGAACAGTTTTGGCATCTCACTTTATCCTTTGAAGTTTAGAATGATTGGCATCTATAGGAACTTGGAATTCAGATAGTGTTATTGATTCTCCTAGTTTAGTATGTTGATTCTTGAACACAGCTACTTTATGAGTCTTGGTCGTGGCCCTAAGCACTTTGTTTTCCAGTATTACCACCGGATACATAAATGCCATAGACGCATAACTGGGTGAACCTTTTCAGATTGTGACTTAGCTTTGCTAAAGTCCCCAATTAGAGGTGTCCAGAGTTCTTAAGCACACTCTTTTGCTTTGGATCACGACTTTAACCACTCAGTCTCAAGCTTTTCACTTGGACCTGCATGTCACAAGCACATGGTTAGGGACAGCTTGATTTAGCCGCTTAGGCCTGGATTTATTTCCTTAGGCCCTCCTATCCATTGGTGCTCAAAGCCTTGGATCCTTTTTACCCTTGCCTTTTGGTTTTAAGGGCCATTGCCTTTTTCTGCTTGCTTTTTCTTTTTCTTTTATTTTTTTCTTTTGTTTTTTTTCGCAAGCTTTTTTATTCACTGCTTTTTCTTACTAATTTCAAGGATGAATTCGAAACTCATGTACTTCTTGTTCTTTTGTATTAGAAATATTTTTCATTTAAGAGAGGTGAAGGATTCCTGGAATTATTCATAGCCTTAAGACATAATTACTAAATACTAATGATCATGTAGTAAAGACTCAAAACATAGACAAACATATAGCATAGAACCGAAAAACAGAGAGATATGAACAAGGAAGTTAAGGAATGAATCCACCTTAGTGAGGGTGGTGCCTTCTTCTTGAAGGACCAATGGTGTTCTTGAGATCTTCTATGTTTTTGAGCTCTTCTATGTTTCTTCCTTGCCTCTGTTGCTTGATCCCTAGTGATTTTGGTGCTCCTATCCTTAGTTGCTCCCAATAATTGTGTGGAAGAAAATGTATCCCTTGAGGTATCTCAGGGATTTCTTGATGAGGGAATTCCTCATGCTCTTGTTGAGGTCCATGAGTGGGCTCTCTTGATGTGCAGTCAAATGCTCTATTACTGAGCTATGGACCCTAGAGATGAATCTCTCCATCTCACATGACTCGGAGGTGGAAGCTTTTGTCTTCCCTTTTCTCTTTCTAGAGATTTCTCCAGCCTTAGGTGCCATAAATGGTTATGGAAAAACAAAAAGCTATGCTTTTACCACACTAAACTTAGAATGTTGCTCACCCTCAAACAAAAGAGGAAAGAATAGAAGAAGAAGAAGAAGATATGGAGAAGAGGAAGAGATGTGTGGGTTTCGGTCAAGGGGGAGAAGAGAGGGTAGTGTTGTGTGAGAATGAAGAAGAGATGAGTGGGGTAGGTGGGGATCCTGTGGGGTCCACAGATCCTGAGGTGATCCTGTGGGGTCTACAGATCTTGAGGTGTTAAGGATTTCTCATCCATGCATTTTTTAGGTGTGTAAAATGCCTTCTGTATGCAATCCTGGCGTTTAACACCAGACTACAGATTGTTTCTGGCGTTAAACGCCCAAATGTAGCCTGTTTCTGGCATTTAACGCCAGCCTGATGCTTGTTGCTGGCGTTAAACGCCAGCTTGGTGCTTGTTTCTGGCGTTAAACGCCAGACAGATGCATGTTTCTGGCGTTTAAACGCCAGACAGCTCTTCCTCTAGGTTGTGCTTTTTCTTCTGCTGTTTTTGATTCTGTTTTTAATTTTTGCAATATTTTTGTGACTCCACATGATCATAAACCTAATAAAAATATGAGAGAACAATAGAAATATAGATAAATAAAGATTGGGTTGCCTCCCAATAAGCGCTTCTTTAATGTCTTTAGCTGGACTATTACTGAGCTTTAATCCAGTCTCAGTCTTGAGCTTTCTTTCTCTGCATTGCCTTCAAGATAATGCTTGACTATTTGCCCATTAACAATGAACTTTTTGTCAGAGTTACTATCATGAAGCTCTGCAAACCATGGTACTTCCTGAATGGCAAAAAGTTGCTCATCAGGAAAAGTTTCAGAGATCTCAGTAAGAGGGAGGGACGTCCCTTCTACTGGTTCTATTCGGGACAGGTGATCTGCTACTTGGTTCTCTGTCCCTTTTCTGTCTCTTATTTCTATATCAAACTCTTGCAGAAGCAACACCCATCTTATGAGCCTGGGTTTTGAATCATGCTTTGTGAGTAGATATTTAAGAGCAGCATGGTTAGTGCACAATCACTTTTGGTCCTACTAAATAGGATCTGAACTTGTCAATGGCATAAACCACTGCAAGCAATTCCTTTTCTGTGGTTGTGTAGTTCTTCTGCGCATCATTTAGAATACGGCTGGCATAACAAATGACGTGCAGAAGCTTGTCATGCCTCTGTCCCAACACTACACCAATGGCATGATCACTAGCATCACACATTAATTCAAATGGTAATGTCCAGTCTGGTGCAGAGATGACTGGTGCTGTGACCAGCTTAGCTTTCAGAGTCTCAAACACCTGCAGACACTCCTTATCAAAGATAAATGGCGTGTCAGTAGCTAGCAGATTACTCAGAGATTTTGCAATTTTTGAAAAATCTTTTATAAACCTCCTATAGAATCCTGCACGCCCTAGAAAGCTTCTGATTGCCTTAACATTGGCAGGTGGTGGTAATTTTTCAATTACCTCTACCTTAGCTTGATCCACCTCTATTCCCTTGTTCGAAATTTTGTGCCCAAGGACAATTCCTTCAATCACCATAAAGTGACATTTCTCCCAGTTTAAAACCAGGTTAGTCTATTGGCACCTCTTTAGAACAAGTGCTAGATGGTCAAGACATGAGCTGAATGAGTCTCCAAATACTGAAAAGTCATCCATAAAGGCTTTCAGAAATTCTTCCACCATATCAGAGAAAATAGAGAGCATGCACCTTTGAAAGGTTGCAGGTGCATTACACAGACCAAATGGCATCCTTCTGTATGCAAATACTCTAGATGGACATATGAATGCTGTTTTCTCTTGATCCTGGGGATCTACTGCAATTTGATTATAACCTGAATATCCATCCAGAAAGTAGTAGTAATCATGACTTGCTAGTCTTTCTAGCATCTGGTCTATGAATGGTAAAGAAAAATGATCCTTTCTGGTAGCTGTATTGAGCCTTCTGTAATCAATACACATATGCCACCCTGTAACTGTTCTTGTAGGAATTAGTTCATTTTTTTTATTATGAACCACTGTCATGCCACCCTTCTTAGGAACGACTTGGACAGGGCTCACCCAGGGGCTATCAGAAATAGGATAAATGATCTCAGTTTCTAGTAGTTTAGTGACCTCCTTCTGCACCACTTCCTTCATGGCTGGATTTAGCCGCCTTTGTGGTTGAACCACTGGCTTAGCATTATCCTCCAATAGGATCTTGTGCATGCATCTGGCTGGGCTAATGCCCTTAAGATCACTTATGGACCACCCAAGAGCTGTCTTGTATGTCCTCAGCACTTGAATTAGTGCTTCCTCTTCCTATGGCTCTAAGGTAGAGCTTATGATTACAGGAAAAGTGTCACCTTCTCCCAAAAATACATATTTCAGGGATGGTGGCAATGGTTTGAGCTCGGATTTAGGAGGTTTCTCCTCTTCCTGAGGGATTTTTAGAGGTTCTATTATTCTCTCTGGTTCCTCCAGATCAGGTTGAACATCTTTAAAGATATCCTCTAGCTCTGATTCGAGACTCTCAGTCATATTGATCTCTTTTACCAGAGAGTCAATAATATCAATGCTCATGCAGTCGTTTGGGGTGCCTGGATGCTGCATAGCTTTGACAACATTCAACTTAAACTCGTCCTCATTGACTCTCAGGGTTAATTCCCCATTTTGAACGTCAATGAGGGTTTGTCCAGTTGCTAGGAAAGGTCTTCCTAGAATGAGAGTTGCACTCTTGTGCTCCTCCATTTCCAGCACCACAAAGTCAGTGGGAAAGGCAAATGGCCCAACCTTGACAATCATGTCTTCAATCACACCTGATGGGTATTTAATGGAGCCATCAGCAAGTTGGAGACATATCTGGGTTGGTTTGACTTCTTCAGTCAAACTAAGCTTTTTGATAGTGGATGCAGGTATTAGGTTGATATTTGCTCCAAGATCACATAGAGTTTTCTTGGTACAAGTACCCTCTAATGTGCCTGGTATCATAAAGCTTCCAGGATCTTTAAGCTTTTCTGGTAAGCTTTTCAGAATGACTGCACTGCATTCTTTAGTGAGGTAAACTTTTTCAGTTTCTCTCCAATCCTTCTTATAACTTAGGATCTCTTTCATGAACTTAGCATAAGAGGGTATTTGCTCAAGTGCCTCTGCAAACGGAATCTTTATTTCAAGAGTCCTGAGATAGACTGCAAAGCGGGCAAATTACTTATCCTATTCCGCTTGGTGGAGTTTCTGAGGATAAGGCATTTTGGTTTTGTATTCCTCAACCTTAGTTGTTGCAGGTTTATTGCCTACAGATGTGGGTTGAGAAGCCTTTTTAGAGGGGTTGCTATCAGCACTTGTATGTGTCTGATCCCCCACTGGCATTTGAATGCCAGGGGTGGAAGCTGGAGTAGCGTTAAATGCCAACTCCTTACCTGTTTCTGGCGTCTGAAAGCCAGAACTGAGCTTCCTTTGGGCGTTCAATGCCAACTCCTTGCCTGTTTCTGGCGTTTGAACGCCAGAACTGAGCATGGGTTGGGCGTTTAACGCCAGCTCTCCACCCTTTTCTGGTGTTTGAATGCCAGAATTATTCCTCTTTGGGCTCTTACTATTCTCAGAGGGATTTTGGGTAGCAGTTTGTTCATTTCTTGGCTTCCTGCTACCTTGAAGTGAGGTATTTAATATTTTCCCACTTCTTAATTAAACTGCTTGGCACTCTTCTGTTATTTGTTTTGATAACTGCTGTTCTGTTTGCTTCAACTGCACTTCCATATTCATATTAGCCATTCTTGTTTCTTGCAATATCTCCTTAAATTCGGCTAGCTATTTTGTTAGAAAATCTAATTGCTGATTGAATTCAGTAACTTGTTCTACAGGACTGAGTTCAGCATTTGCTGTTTTAGCCTCTTCTTTCATGGAAGATTCACTGCTTAGGTACAGATGCTAATTTCTGGCAACTATATCAATGAGCTCTTGAGCTTCTTCAATTGTCTTTCTCATGTGGATAGATCCACCAGCTGAGTGGTCTAGAGAAATCTGAGCTTTTTCTGTAAGCCCATAATAGAAAATGTCTAACTACACCCACTCTGAAAACATTTCAGAGGGGCATTTTCTTAGCATCTCTCTGTATCTCTCCCAGGCATCATAAAGGGATTCATTATCTCCTTGTTTAAAGCCTTGGATGCCCAGCCTTAGCTGTGTCATCCGTTTTGGAGGGAAATATTGATTCAGGAATTTTTTTTGACAGTTGTTTCCATGTCCTTATGCTAGCCTTAGGTTGGTTATTTAACTACCTCTTAACTTGGTCTTTTACAGCAAATAGAAATAGTAATAATCTGTAGACATCCTGATCTACTTCCTTATCATGTATTGTGTCAGCATTTTGTAAAAATTGTGCCAAAAACTCTGTAGGTTCTTCCTGTGGAAGATCGGAATGCTGGCAACTTTGTTGCACTATGACAATGAGCTGAGGATTCAACTCAAAACTACTGACTCCGATGAAGGGTATACAGATACTACTCCCATATGAAGCAGTAGTGGGGTTAGCATATGACCCCAGAGTCCTTCTAGACTGTTCATTTCCACTTAGGTACATGATGGAGAAAGGGAGATGATGTGGATTTATTTTATTTATTTTATTATATAAGAAAAATAATTTTTGAAATAATAAAATAAAATAAAATAAAAGCTAAAATAAAAAAATAAAAATAAAAAATAAAAAATTTGAAAATATTTTATGAAGATTTTCGAAAAAGTGATGAGAGAGAAAGTGGTTAGGATATTTTTGAAAAAGATATGATTTTAAAAATCTTAAAAGGATAATATTTGAAAAATTTTGAAATTGAAATCTGAATTTTTATAAAAAAAATTCGAAATAATTGCTTAAAAATAGTTAGAAAAGATATTTTTTATTTTTGAATTTTATAATGAAAGAGAAAAACATACAAAAGACACAAGACTTAAAATTTTTAGATCTAATGCTCCTTGTTTTTTGAAAATTTTGGAGGGAAAACACCAAGGAACATCAAACTTAAAAATTTTAAAATCAAAACACAAAGAACACTCAAGAACATCTTGAAGGCTCACAAGAACAACAAGAACAAACGAAAGAACACCAAACTTAAAATTTTTAGAAATCAAAATAAATTTTTAAAAATTAAAGAAAATTAACAAGAGAACACCAAACTTAAGGTTTGGCACAAGATTTAATAAAAAAAAATTATTTTGAAAAAAGTTTTAAAAGGAAGATACCCAATTGCCAAGAACATAAGCCAACGCTCTAGCCAACTGAGCTATAAATTTAACGTGTTTTAACAAGGTATTTAATAAATAAAATTTTTTTGAAAACTAAAAATTTGAAAATGCACAAGAAAAACAAGAAAAGACACATAACAAGACAAACCAAAGATCAAACAAGAAAAATTGACAAGAACAATTTGAATATCAAGGAAGAACAAAGAACATGCAATTCGAAAATTGAAAGACAAAGAAAAGCATGCAATTGACACCAAACTTAAAACATGACACTAAACTCACAGAAAAACTAAAATTTAAAAAATAATATTTTTTCAAAAAAAAATTTTGAAAAGAAAATAAAAGACTCTGACCCAAAAGACAAAATTTTCCTAATCTAAGAAACAAGATTCACCGTGAGTTGTTCAAACTCAAACAATCCCCGACAACGGCGCCAAAAACTTGGTGCACAAAAATCACACTCACACAACTAACCAGCAAGTGCACTGGGTCGTCCAAGTAATACCTTACGTGAGTAAGGATCGAATCCCAGGGAGATTGTTGGCTTGAAACAAGCTATGATTATCTTATTATTCTTAGTCAGGATACAAATAGGGTTCTTTAGTTTCAATTGTAAAAAGTGAAAGAGCATGAATTGAGTAATTATTACGCAGTTGTGGAGAATGTGTTGGAGCTTTGGAGATGCTTTCTCTTCTAAATCTCTACTTTCCCTCTGTCTTCTTCTTCACGCACGCAAGGTTCCTCCTATGACAAGCTGTATGTAGGGCGTCACCGTTGTCAATGGCTACTTCCCATCCTCTCAGTGAAAATGGTCCAGGTGCACTGTCACCGCACAGCTAATCATCTACCGGTCCTCGATCATGTCGGAATAGGATCCATTGATCCTTTTGCATTTTTCACTACGCCCAACATTCGCGAGTTTGAAGCTCGTCACAGTCATCCAATCCCTAAATCCTACTCGGAATACCACAGACAAGGTTTAGACTTTCTGGATTCTCAAGGATGCTGCCAATGGATTCTAGCTTATACCACGAAGACTCTGATTAAGGAATCTAAGAGATGCTCATTCAATCTAATGTAGAACGGAGGTGGTTGAGTCTGGTGATGAGTGTCATGGATCATCACCTTCTTCATATTGAAGTGCAAATGAATATCTTAGATAGAAACAAGCGTGTTTGAATAGAAAACAGAAATAATTGCATTAATTCATCGAAACGCTGCAGAGCTCCTCACCCCCAACAATGGAGTTTAGAGACTCATGCCATCAGAGAATACAAAGTTCAGATCTAAAATGTCATGAGGTACAAAATAAGTCTCTAAAAGTTATTTAAATACTAAACTAGTAACCTAGGTTTACAGAAAAGTAAGTAAACTAAGATAGATAGTACAGAAATCCATTTCTGGGGCCCACTTAGTGTGTGCTGGGGCTGAGACTTAAGCTTCTCACGTGCCTGGGCTGTTTCTGGAGTTAAACGTCAGGTTGTAACCTGTTTCTGGCATTTAACTTCAACTTGCAACCTGTTTCTGGCGTTCAACGCCAGAATGCAACATGGAACTGGCGTTAGATGCCAGTTTACGTCATTTATCTTCGAGAAAAGTATGGACTATTATATATTACTGGAAAGCCCTTGATATCTAATTTCCAACCCAATTGAGAGCGCACCAATTGGACTCCTGTAGCTCCAAAAAATCCATTCCGAGTGCAGGGAGGTCAAAATCCAACAACATCAGCAGTTCTTTTTCAGCCTGAATCAGATTTTTGCTCAGATCCCTCAATTTCAGCCAAAAAATACCTAAAATCATAGAAAAACACACAAACTCATAGTAAAGTCTAGAAATATGAATTTTGCATGAAAACTAATAAAAACATACTAAAAAGTAGCTAGAACCTACTAAAAACTACCTAAAAATAATGCCAAAAAGCGTATAAATTATCCGCTCATCATAAACCTTGAATGATTATATGTCATAAATGTTGAAAGGGGTAAAACCAATTGGATTAAATAATAGAAATTATATATATAATGGGAATAGAGTTGAGAGTCGGAGTTGCTTGTCTTTCTGAATTAACTCTAGTACTACTGTCTTCTTTGCTTGTGAATGATCTTCTTCTATGGCAGGCTGTAAGTGATTGACACTGGTTTGAGCAGCTATCAATACTCCTCTGGATCTGAACCCTAGGTTTAGTGTGGATCCATCTCTAGTTAAGGGTGAAGTGCGTACAGTCTATTCTCCATTATGATCCTACTCAAAATGCCGCAGACAATGTCGGATCTTCCGGATCAGAGAATGTTGCATCTTTGGGTTCTAGCCTCTACCACAGAGACCCTAATCTCCCCAAAAATAAGCTGAACTGATGTCTCGAGAAGTCCCCAATGAAGTCATGGATTAGTTTTCTGAGAGATGTATATTCAAGTTGTTGGTCATCCTTGTCTGGTGAAAGACGCATTCTGACCTAAGTAGAGCGGGTTTTTCTCAGGCATGTTCATCTTAATGTGATGAACAGAGCTAATTGGTTAGATCATCCTATTCACCACGATGAAGTACGAATATACATCTTAGAGATAGATCAAACACGGCTCAAAGAAGAAACAATAGTACTTTTTTAATTCATAGGACTCAGCAGGGCTCCTCCCCTCAACCTAGAAGGTTTAGAGACTCATACTGAAGTAAAATACAATGGTAAAACAAAAACAGGCTGAATGGTGTATGTTAATGTCTGATTAAAGGTGTGAATTACATAAACATAAACCCTAAAATACTAAACAAATGATTAGTAAGGGTGAAACAATCTATTTAGTGCTAAAATCCACTTTTGAGGCCCAGTTGGTGAGTGTTGGGCTAATCTTTGATGAGATCCACGTGCTATGAGACTCCTTGGGCATGGAACGCTAGCTGGGGGGTCCTCTCTAGGCATTTGTATATTGGTCTCTGTGGAATGTGACAGGAAGCTGGGGTTGGACACCAGTTTTGGGCCTTCTAATCCGAAGCAAAGTATGAACTATTATCTATTACTAGAAAGCTCTGGAAGTCAGCTTTTCATAGCCGTTGAGAGCACTCCATTTGGACTTTTATAGCTCTAGAAAAGCTCTTCCAGGTGCAGGCAGGTTAGATCTAGGCTGCATCTGCAGTGCTTTCTCTATCTCTGAATCAGACATCTGCTCCAACTCCTCAATTTTGTCAGAAAATACCTGAAATTGCCCAAAAACATGAAAACTCATAGTAGAATCCAAAAATGTGAATTTAACACTAAAGCCTATAAAAACTCAATAAAAACTAAATAAAAACTACTAAAAAATATATGAAAATGATGTCAAAAAGCGTATAAAATATTCGCTCATCAGGTAATCAGAACTCAGAAGTCATGTAAACTGTGATAAGAAGGTGGTTAAGGCTTGGAGATACTTTGTCCTTCTGGATTAACTCTGGTCTTACTATCTTCTTCAATTGTGAACAATTTCTTCTATGGCAGGTTGTATGTGATTGACGCTGGTTTGAGCAGCCGCTAATACTCCTCCAGATCTGAACCCCATGGTTAGTGCAGATCCATTCTGATTGAGGGTGAAGCTCCTGTGGTTCATTCTCCTTGGTGATCCTACGTAAAATGCCACAAACTAGGTCAAATCTTCCAAATCAGAGGATACTGTGCCTTTGGGTTCTAGCCTCTACCACAGAAACCTTAATCTCCATGTACTTCGGCTGAACTGGTGTCTCAAGAAGTCTCTAACGAAGTCGTGGATTAGGCATCTAAGAGATGTATAATCAAGCTGGTGGTTCATCATTATCTAATGAAAGGCTCATCTGAATCCATGTAGAATGTGATAACCTTATGCCAGTTCAACGCATTCATATTGATGAAGAACGAAGATACATCTTAGAATAGAGAAGCAAACACGGATTGAAGAGAAACAGTAATACTTTTATTAATCCATAAAACTCAGCAGAGCTTCTCCCCTCAACTTAGGAGGTTTAGAAACTCATACTGATAGGAAATACAATGATAAACGAAAATATGGCATAAATGCTAAACTAATGACTAAGGATTACATAAGAAGGGTAAAACAGTCTTTTTAGTGCTAAAATCCACTCCTGTGGCCCACTTGGTGAGTGTTTTGGCTGAGCTTTGATGAGATCCATGTGCTATGAGGCCTCTAAGGTGTTGAACGCTGGCTAGGGGGTCCTCCTTGGGCGTTTGGACGTTGGTCTCCTCCTTTGGGTGCTGGACGCCTGGACTATGGCAGGAGGCTGGCATTGGACGCCAATTTTGGGCCTTCAATTCTGAACCAAAGTATAAACTATTATATATTTCTGGAATGCTCTGGAAATCAGCTATCCATAGTCATTAAGAATGCTCCATTTGAACTTCTGTAACCCCATAAAATCTCTTCCGAGTGCAAGGAGGTCAGATCCGGACAGCATCTGCAGTGCTTTCTCTGTCTCTGAATCAGACTTTTGCTCCATCTCCTTAATTTCAGCTAGAAAATACCTGAAATTGCACAAAAATACAAAAACTCGTACTAGAATCCAAAAATATGAATTTAAGACTAAAACCTATGAAAATATAATAAAACTTAAACAAAATATGCTAAAAACTATATGAAAATAATGCCAAAAAGCGTATAAATTATCCACTCATCACAACACCAAATTTAAATTGTTGCCTATCCCCAAGAAACTAAAAACAAAGTAGGATAAAAAGAAGAGTAAGACACAATAAATCTCAGAGTTTCCAATGGAGTTTAGTTTCAATTAGATGAGCGGGACTTAGTAGCTTTTGCTTCTGAATAGTTTTGACATCTCACTATCCATTGAAACTCAGAAATGTTGGTTTCTTTAGGAACTTAGAATCCATATGATATTATTGACTCTTCTAGTTCAGTTCTTTTTTATTCTTAAACACAGCTTTTAGAGTCTTGGTCGTGACCCTAAGCACTTTGTTTTCCAGTATTACCACCGGATATATAAATGTCACAGACACTTTAACTAGGTGAACCCCTTAGGATTATGATTCAGCTTTGCTAGAATTCCTAGATAGAGGTGTCTAGAGTTTTTAAGCACTCTCTTAGGATCTTTGAATCCTTTTACCCTTGTCTTTTGGTTTAAAGGGTTACTGGCTTTTTGCTCTTGCCTTTTTGTTTAAAGAGCTATTGGCTTTTTCTGCTTTTATTTTTCTATTTTTTTCACCATTATTTTTTTTCACATGCTTGATGAATCCATATTTGACAATATATTTTGGTATGATTTGAATGGATTTTATCATATAAACCCACATTTATTCATCCAAATAGCATACTTTTGTGTTCTCTGCCTAAATTGAGCCTAATTGTGAAAATATGCTATTTTGTGCCTAATTTAATCAATTTTATCCCACTTTCATCTTATTCGATGCCTTGATGGTTTTGATTAGTGATTTCAGGTGTAATAGGTTGGAATGGCTTGATAAGAGTGGAAGCAGAGCATGGAATTGGGAGAAAACATGAAGAAATCAAAGGAGAAGCACACACTGGCGTGAGCGTATGCACAACCTACTGTGCGTACGCAAAAGAAGAAAATCAGCATGTGTGTGTGTGCACACACCTGTGTGTACGCACAAGTCCCAGCACGTGACTCATTATTGCAAATTGCTGGGGGCGATTTTTGGGCCTCCAAAGCCCAATTTTGGACCTTCTGAAGCTGATTGAGTGCTATATCAAAGAGGGCTTCTTTCTATGTGGAAGGGGGGAGCAATTAGGGTTAGCTTAGCATTATGTAGGTTGTTTTCTAAAGAGAGAAGCTCTCCCTTCTCTCTAGAACCTAGGGTTTTTAGTTTAATTTCTTTGTAATTTCTACTTTTGATTCTTGCTTTCATCTAGTTTCTTCTACCTTTCCTTGTTCTATTGTCTTAATTTCCTTAGTTTATCTTGTTATTTTCTCATTTTGGTTACTTTTTATATTAATGCACACTCTTGTTATTTTAATTTACATTTAATACAATTTATATTTTCATGTTAATTGTTGCTTCCTTTAATTGTCATTATTATCTTCTTGCTTTTGGTAGCTTTAGAATTTAATTTCATTACAATTTAATGTTATTTTATTTTCATGCACACCAAGTGTTTGATAAAATGCTTGGCTTAGTTTTTACATATTTTTTCTTCACTCTTGGCTTAGAATTGATGACTTTGGTGATCCTTGAGTCATTGATGTCCATTCTTGTTTGATATATTAGAGTAGTTAATTAATTTGGTTTCCCTTGACTCTAAGTGATCCAATAGTGTTGACTTAGGACTTAGGGATTGGAATCAACTATGCCTATTTGACTTATTCTCGATATAGGATTGACTAAGTAGGATTAACTCTTCATAATCATCATGTGTTTGTGGTTAATGGCTAGGATAGGTAACCTTAGCTCTCAATTGCTTGCCAAGAGGTTTTTATTGCATTTGAATTTCTATTTTCATTGCTTTAATTGCCCTTGCCTTTAATTGCTTTGACTTTAATTTCTTGCATTATCATTTAATTGCTTTGACTTTTAATTTCTTACATGTTAAGTTACTTTCTTGCTATTTACATTTCTTGCCTCTTTCAACAAAAATCCCCATTTTCCTCCCATATCTAATAAATGATCACCTCAATTACAACTCCTAGGAAAGACGACCCGAGGTTTAATTACTCTCAGTTATTTTGTATTAAATTTAACATTTGATTATGAGAGTTCATTGTTGGTTTGGACTATGCTACTAACGATTTGATGCTTGTTTTTATTGATTCTAAACCGACAATAAATAATCATCATCAAATTTGGTGCCGTTGCATTAGGGAGAAGAGAGGATGATATAGAAACAATATTTTCTACCAAATTGACTACTAGGCTTTGTAGAGCTCGACGTGGTGGATGTGTGGCCACAAACAGTACGACAATTGGAGCTCAGAGTTGCAAGATATATGGATTTGAATTGGAAGCAAGGGGTTTGGAATGTTTCTCCCTTTCTTCCCCAAGAGTTTCAGCGTGAATCAACAATGAGCAGAAGAGGAAGGCTGAGTTGGATCTTTTATGTAATAGGTCTTGGGCTCGGTTCGGGCCCAATTAGGTCCAATTATAGGCCAAAACCTTTAAAATTGGTGTCAAAGTTTATGTTTTAATTTATTCTACCTCATTAAACTATAAAATTCTATTTTTCTATTTTTTTTGATTAATAATTAATTTATTAGCTAATTATTCGTAACTTACGTGGGGTTTACACTGGGTCAGGAATCCAGAGGACTAATTTCAAGCTCAAAGTAGGCGTGCAACATGCCAGCTACATGAGATGAGCATGCAATTGGGAGAAAACATGAAGAAAATAAAGGAGAAGCACTCAGTCATGCGTGCGTGCGCACAACCTTACGTGCATACGCACAAGAAGGAAATCAGCATGCGTGCGTGCGCACAACCCTCTGTGCGTACGCACAAGAGGAAATTCAGCAAAGTGTGTGTATGTACGTATAGACGCACACACCTGTGCATACGCACAGGTACCAGCGCATGCCTCCATTAAAAAGTCACGTGGACTCGCATTTTAGGGGCTTTTTGGCCCATTTTTGAAGGCTTTGGAGCATATATGAAGGGGGAAGCAACACCATATGATACCATACATTACCATACTTTATAGAATAGTTTTTAGGAGTAGTTTTAGGGTAGTTAGCTTAGGTTTTCTCTCTACTGCATTAGGGTTTTAATTAGGTTTTCAATGTAGAATTTTATAGTTCAAGTTTTGCTTTTGAATTTTGCTTTTCCATTGTAAGTATTCCTTAATTTCCTCTTTTATGACATTACTTGTTCTACACTTTCTTATATTTTAATGCACTTCATCAATATACACATAGTTTTGCAATTTTGGATTTCTAGTTGGTTAATTTGATGTTTGATGCTTATTTTATGTTTATTGAGTTGCTTTTATTGATTTTGATCATTTATGATCCATAGCTTTCATCAATTTTTCAATTTTGTCATGTTTTATGTTTATGCCCACTATGTGTTTGATGAAATGCCAATTTTGATTATGGGGTAGATTTTCACCCCTTGACTTGGGAAAAAGGAGTTTATGGATTACTAGAGTCATAATGTCCAACATTTAGTGATAATTCATGGATTGTTAATTGTTATTGTTTCCACTAACGCTAGCTTTTTACCAATTAATTTGGTAAGTTAGCTAGGATTTGTGGATTAATGACAATTATGCTCACTTGACTTACTCTTCGATGTTAAGGGTTGACTTGGTGAGATTAATCCATCATAATTATCATAGTTGTGGTTATGGCAAGGAAGGGATTCCATTACTCATCCCAAGTCAAGGTTTCATTTATGCTTTAAACCACTTTTCACTCACTTTATAGCTTTACTTGTATATATTACATTCATAGTTCTTTTATTCCTTATTTGGTTTATTAATTTCAATTTGTCTTGTTCTTTAATTCCTTTAGTTTGTTTGCTTCCTTATCATTGAAAACCCCCTTGCTTACTTGCAACCAAAATTGTGTACTTGTTGGCCTTAGTTCCTAGGAAAGACGACCCGGGGTTTGATTACTCTCGGTTAATTAGAAATTTTAAACTTTGATGTTTGGGATTCAAATTGCCGGTTTGGTCTATACTTACAACGGAAGTTATCTTAAGTGTGAAAATCCAAATCGGTGCAAAATCCTACTCATCAAGTTTTTGGCGCCGTTGCTGGGGAATGCAATTGGTGTTATATCTTAGGTTGTTGTAAATATGTCCATAGTGTAAATATCTTACTTTTTGGTTAGTTGGTTGTTTTTGTTAATACTTAGGTTCTTGTTTTTCCTTGTTTATTTATGTCTTTTGTTTATACTTCTTACTTTATCTATGAGATATCACCCTTGTTGCTTGGAGCTTGGTTGTGAGTATTTTGTAGGGTATGATGAATTCAAATTGGGATAGCATCAAGGAGTGGGAGGAGCGATGGAGGGAGGAAGAATCTTCCCCATACTACAACGAGCCAAATCCTTCCCCAAGCTTTCCCTAATGTGTATACCAATTCCAAAGATATGAAAGATACCCCATACACAATCCTCAACCACCAAACCTTCAAGCACCATACCATATACCTCCATGGAACTAGACAACCTTTCTCCCAACCTTTGAACCTTCTCTTCCACCTAAATGTGAGGTTTTCTAACCCTTACCCCAAGAACAACAAGACCTTTAAGAATTTTTCCAAGAGCAAGAAGGATTCCGAAGGAAGCAAGGGGAGTTCATGGCTACCATAGCCAAAGCGGTGAACTGCTTGAATCTACTATGCCCAAACAATCAAGACGTTTCCCTTGAGGAATGTGGGGTAGCAACGAAGGAGTGTAGTGAGGAGGAGAGCATGGAGCCTTAAGGGAAAGAAGAAGAGCTAGGACAAGAATTGCAAAAAAAGAAGGAAGGTAGAGTTAGTGAACTGGAAGAGGTAAATGGAGAATTGAAGGAGTTTGATCAAGAAGTGGATTACATCATCAATGATTTTTTGTCCACCTTGGTCAACCCCATCAATGATCTTGAGGAACCCTTCTCTCTTGGGTTTGAGAGAGATAAGGAAGAGCTTATAAAGAGTAGTGAGGAAGAGGTGATCACCCAAGAAGTGGAAACATTCATGCAAGAGTCCAATAGGGTGACTCCAATCCAAGGGCAATGTGAATGGGTGACAATATCTTCAATGAGCTTCAAAGGCCCATGCCATGCTCTCTTGGAAAAGGATTATCAACTTAAGGTGCTTCTTGGAGTGTTAAATGGTAAAATATTGGATGTTGGTCGCCAAAAGAGTTTAAGATATAAGTGGTGCAAGATTCAATTAGGAGGATTCCAAGGTTTATTTGGGTGCTTCAAAGGTGGTTTGGGAGATTTTTCATCCGAGTGCAAGAGCAAGAAGCAATAAGAGGATGATAGAGAAACCAAAGTGTGGGATCTGGGCATACAACTCTAGAACCAACAATTTTGGATCCCAATTATTTACTTGAAGTCGCTTGAGAGTTTGATGTACTTTGTTTGGGACCCCGGAGGCCTAATAAAGAGCAAACATGGGTGGCGACTCAAGGATGAGTGGAAGCATAAGCCACCATGACACAAGCTTCACTCAAAAGTCCAACTTGAGGACTATAAACCAAAGTGCTAGGTGGGAGACACCCCACCAGGGTAACATCCTTCCAACTCTTCTTTCTTTTAGTTTTTGGTTATTGAATTTTGTCTCTTTGCTTGCTTAGTTTGATTAGATTCTAGGCTTAATTTTAGTTGTATTTTATGTTTGATCGTGTGTTTTTGAAGAATGATATGTTTTGGGGTTGAAAACCTTTTATTGATATCATGGTTAGTGCCTAAGAGGCATTAAAAATGTTGCAGAAATAGAGATCTGTGCGTGCGCACAGCCTTGTGCGTACGCACACTTCCCCTATTTTTTCCCATCTGTACGTGTGCACAGCGTCGTGCGTACGCACACTTGTTTGCACGCGTTTTATTCGCAGCATCGCACACTCTATGCACATGCACCCCACCACATTTTCATTCTGTGCGTACGCACAAGCCCTTATGCGTATGCACACATGGTCATTTTGCCTTATTCCAAAAAAAAAGAAAGAAAATAGTATCCGTGCATGCGCACAAAGTCGTGCGCGCGCACACCCAGTAGCATCCTCTCTGCCAATAGCACTCGCAAGGTCTGTGCTTATGAACGCCCCTAAATTTTTGCTAGTGTGCGTACGCACAGGTCGCGTTCTGGGCGTCAATCAGAAAGCATGCCCTGTTTCACCTCTCTCTCTCTTCTTTCTTCTTCATTCTTTCTTTTTCTTCTTCATTCTTTCTTTTTCTTCTCCCTTTCTTCTCTTCTCCGGTGAAGCTCTGTCGCCGTGAGCCTCGCAATAGCTAACACAAGTGCCACTGTTACCTATCTTTTTCTTTTCTATCCTTCAACTTTTTAATTTTCTTGTTTTATTCTTCTTTGTTTTGTTCACTTGCTTGTTTAATTTTTGTTTTCTTTATTTAATTTTGGTAATCTAGCTTGAGTTTTACTTAATTGTTTGTTTGTTGAATTGCAAGTGTTCAATTTTTGATTTGTGGGTTGTTGATGCTTGAATTTTGCTTGAACTTGTTGAATATGTGCACTGCACTCCATATGTTTGACATAATGCCTGAATGAACTTTTTGTTTAATGCATGTGTTGTCGCGACCATTTGTGTTAGACTATATCCTTGTTTGGCATTCTAATTAAGAATTGTGCACTTTTGAATGATTATGATGTTATTTTGTGATTAAAATTTCAATAATGTACTTGTTCATTGTCTTGAGTTACTAGCACCAAATTGATTTAGAAATTGACTTTTTGTCTCTTATTTGGTGTAATTTTTAACAATTACATATTGAATTTAGTGAATTGAATGGAATTGCTTGTTCATCATGGTTTTTAAGTCAATATAATCACATCACAAGGTATTTGCTCCTTGTTAATGCTTTACATTTGTTTGAGTTGACTTAACTTGATTCTTATCAAGACTTGTCACTTTTTATAGCAAGCACCTTCCCATGTGACTATTGCCTTATTCTTAAGGATGAATAGGTAGCTTCTCCTCATCATTGCGTTGGTTATTGTTTTTGTGCTATTTTATATCAATTTGCTCTTTCACTCGCACAACTTCAATATCCAATAATTCCTAAACTCAATTCGCTCTTGTGGTAGTTGCCTAAGTTTGCTTGTCCTTAATTGATGCTCATCTATTGCTTGCATCTTAGGCTACTTAATTGAGGAACTCATACTTACTTTTTGATTGTGTGGATGCCATTTTAACCAGTCGGGGTGTGTATTCTAACCGCGAGCATAATTGGAATACACACATGGCTGATATTTTTATCAAACCAAACTATTATGCAAACCCCCTCAATTAAATGTTTGTTTGTTTTCTTTTTGCTCAAAGCATATAATATATTTACTCTCTCCTTTACCTTTTTATGCTACTTGCCTTATGATTCCTGATTATACTTTGTTCATTCTTTTTGAGGATGAGACATAAAGACAAGGAACCGGAAGAGGAGGAGGACACCGAGGATGGAGATGCCAAGAATACGTTGGACTTGGATATTTCTATGCAACCCAAGCCCCCACATCCACCAGTTGAAGGTGGAGTACTTTAGAGCCATTCTTCCTGGATTGTGTTCGTGCACGGAGGACCGTGCAACGCTTAAGTGTGGGGGAGGATTCACGACTTTTGGGGTGTAAATTTCTTTTCCGAACACTCTGCACTTTCATTTTTTGTTTTCTTTTATTATGTTTCTTGTAGATATTTGGAGTGTTTTTTATTGTTGCATTGCATTTTCTCCATAGTTTATATCTATTGCATTTTGCATGGTATATGCATTGTGAATAGCATAGTGCCTAGTTCAATTTTGTCCTAATTGTTCATGTTAGTTTTTGGTTGTTGAAAATTAGGAAAAGAACTAGGAAATTTTGAAAAATTTGCATCCATCACAACATACATACATACATATAGGTATAATTTTTTGGTGAAAAATAACAAGAATTTTCAAGAATTTTGTTTCAAGGGCATTCTATTGGATTGATTTAGAAAACTATTTTTACACTTGCTTGAATGATTTTTATGGAATATAGAAGAGAGATATAATAAAATACCTTGTGAGTTATTGAGTCTTTAATGAGTGGTCACCAATTATAACCACAAATTTTGTTCATTATGTGCTATGCTCCTTCTATGATTGTAATCTTGGTTTTGCTTGATTGTTTATGTCCAATGTTTGATGTTTTGAATGCATTTAGCATGATTGAAGCCATCTTTGAATTAAAGCTCACTAACCCATATAGCCATACCCTTACATCTACCGTTGTTAACCCCTTCTGAGCTTTTTAATCCCCTTTGTTCTAATTGTTAGCACATTACAACCTTAAGCGAAAAACTATGAATTACCTTGAATTGCATATTTGATTAGTTTAGGTTGAGGAGTGTATTTCATTTAAGTGTGGAGGGAATTTTGGAGAAACATTGGTAGTGAATGAAAAATTTTGTATTGGGTATGCATTGAAAAAAAATTGAAAAATGGGTGCACATTCATGTATCAATAATAAGATGGACAAAAGTCATCCCAAAGAAAAAAAATGAATAAGAAATGCATATATAGACTTGGATGAAAAATATGTATGAATGTGTATAAAAAGTGTGATTATGGAAGGTTAGGTTGCATATTTTGTGATTTGGTTGATGTAGGTTGAGTTGGACACTTGAGCTAATCAAAGATCCAATTCCTTAGTCCACTTAGCCATATTTACCCTACCTTAACCCTAACCCCATTACAACCCCCTAAAGACCTCATGATACTTGCATACATACATCAAATATTTGTTGATTGTTAGACGAAAAGTAAATTCTTGAAAGCATGATTAGGAGGAGACTTGAGTGAATTGACTCTAAACACTGAGTGATGAGAGTGTATATATACCTAGTAAGGGTTCGATCACTCAATTCTATGTTTCTACCTCGTATCATGCATTCTTGCAAGTTGCTTCATTTTGAAACTCAAATTAATTCTCTAGATTTTGATTGCATTGAGCTACTTCTTTGCTTAGCCCTATATGTTTATACTCTTGCTTGGAAATTTGATTGTTTGTTTTTGCCAAATCAATAGGACATTATAGATAGATAGATAAATATAAATAGTATATAGTTTACATGCATGTAGGTAGATGCATTGAATAAGTTGCTTGCCCTTTTATCCTTCTCCTTTGTATGTGTTTAGCATGAGGACATGCTATTGTTTAAGTCTGGGAGAATTGATGAATCCATATTTGACGATATATTTTGGTTCGATTTGAGTGGATTTCATCACATAAACCTATACTTAATCACCAAAATAGCATACTTTTGTGTTTTCTCTCTAAATTGTGCCTAATTGTGAAAACATGCTCTTTTGTGCTTATTTTGATTAATTTTATTCCAATTACTTTTTATTCGATACCTTGATGTTATTTGTGAGTGATTTCAGATGAATAAGGTAGGAATGACTTGGTGGAAATGGAAGAGGAACATGCAATTGGGAGAAAACATGAAGAGAGTAAAGGAGAAGCATTCAGCCATGCGTGCGTGCGCAAAACCCTCTGTGCGTACGCACAAGAGGAAATTTAGCAAAGTGTGCATACGCACACACCTGTGCGTACGCACAGGTACCAGCGCGTGCCTTCATTAAAAAGTAACGTGGACTCACATTTTAGGGGTTTTTTGGCTCATTTTTGAAGGCTTTGGAGCATATATAAAGGGGGAAGCAACACCATATGATACCATACATTACCATACTTCATAGAATAGTTTTTAGGAGTAGTTTTAGGGTAGTTAGCTTAGGTTTTCTCTCTACTTCATTAGGTTTTTAATTAGGTTTTCAATGTAGAATTTTATAGTTCAAGTTTTGCTTTTGGATTTTGCTTTCCCATTGTAAGTACTCTCAATTTCATCTTTAATTATAGCACTTTTACTTTCATTTCTTTTGGTTCAAGTTACTTTGTTCATAATTGGAATTTTGAGTTTCTTGAAGTTTTGATTAATGAATTTAATGCTTTATGCGCTCTTTATGCTTGATTGCTTGTCTCTTGTTGATTTGGTAAATAGTTGGTTATAGTTTTCTATTTTCCTTTGCAATTTTTCATGTTTTACTTTTGTGCCCACCAAGTGTTTGTGAAAATGCCACTTGGTAATTTTGAGTAAATTTTCACACCTTGCCTTGGGATTTGAGTTCCTAGGATACTAGAGTCATAATGTCCGACATTTAGTGGTAATTCTTGGAGAGTTAGTTGACTCTTGTTTCCACTAAAGCTATCCTTTCATCAACTAGTTTGGTAAGTTAGCTAGCACTTATGGATTAAGGTCAATTATGCTTGCTTGACTTACTCCTTGATGTTAGGGGTTAACTAAGCGAGATTGACTCATCATAATTGCCATAGTTGTGGTTATGGCGATGATAGAATTTCTTGGATTCTCACCCCTAAGTCAAGGCTCTTTTATGCATTTATAGCATTTTCGTTAATTTTGATCTTGTTGCCTTTTACTTGCACTAAATTCTAATTTTGATTATCCCTTAGTTCTTTTATTTCTTAGTTCTTTTAATCTTTAGTTCTTTAATTCCAAAATTCCCTTTTTCTTAACAACCGACGGCATATAACACTTCAATTGCATATTTAACTACTCTCGGTTTATATGTTTTGTATTTGAATATCTAAACTTTGATGTTGAGGGTTAGTTGTTGATTTAGCTATACTTGCAAAGAAGTGATCTTATTTTGAGAAATTCTAGATCAACACTAATTAAGCCATCAGAGCTTCTAGGGGACTCAAAATTTTGGCGTGCCACACACCAAGGGCTACTCCCAGTGGAGCCAAGATTTAAGGGCGTGCAACACGCCAATAAGTGGGCATGCCACATGGCCAAAGGCTCAAGTTAATATGCTGAGAAAGAGCTTTCCTGATGCCCACATTGAAGTACCAAGTCAAGGATTGAATCATCACATCATGGAATTGAATCACTTAGAGCATTGAAGATTAATTGTGGAAGATATGATTAGGTTTTGTTTTAATTAAGTTTGCATTTAATGTTTAGGTTTGGTTTTTAGGTTTGAGTAGAAAAAGAATCTTAAAACTATGTTCAGCTTTTGGCTATTTTTCATTCGGAGTCTTGGATGTTGAAGCTTAGCATGAGTCACTAATCTCCTTGGTTAAGGTTAAGAGCTCTGTTGAGTCCTATGGACTAATGTTATAGCTTTTCTACTTTGAATAATGAATTGATGTTTTCTTAAGAAAGAGTTTTCATTCTTCATCTAAAGGATTTGAATGTGTTAGAAAACAATTCTCTTCTGACTTGAATTCTCTTAATATCTTGAAAAATTTAATTAATTGAATTAAACTTGAAAACTTCTTCTCATGATTCTTAGCTTTTGAACTTAGATTTGATAAGTGACATCGAATCAACCAAGTTTGGTTCTTAAAAATTATGTGATTTTTAAATCAGTGAACGTTCTTAACCTCTGTCACAATTGATTATTCAAGAAATTGATAATTGATTAAGATTAGAGAAATTGAATTACCAAGGAATTGAAGTTTTATTATTTATGATTTGCCATAGATACATCTTTGCATAGTCAAGGTGGAGAGTGAAGAGCATTTTTTCGAAAGTCTCAACATTTCTGAAACCTTAACTCTTTTGAATCATATTACTTTCTCAATTGTTTACGACTTGCTTTTGTTTTATTCTCTGTTTTTATGCAAATTGACCTTGAAACTCTATTTTCTTTTTGTCTGATTAGAATAATCAATTGATTATTGTTTGCTTAGTCTGTTAATTCTTGTGGAAACGATAACCACTCCCATGGTATTACTTGGTACGACTCGGTGCATTTATCGAAAGTTTGTATTTTATAAAATCCGCATCAAGTCTCAAACGGAGTAACAGAAAAATAGAAGAACACTGTGATATAGAAATGATTTTTTTTATAATTGCTTTAATTTTAAGTAATATAAAAAAGTTTTATATTTGTTTCCTTTCACCTTCATAGGAATTTATATAGAAAAATGATATTTAATTTTTTTTATAGTTCTTTTGTATGCTATTTTTTATGGTATAAAAAAATCTTTTATCTTTTCTCATTTTTTACCAGTTATTTTTAATACTAAAAGTAAGAGGTGTACAAACGAGATGTGTACAAAGATAATGCATATAATGTTTTTTATTTATATATGTATGTACTTTTTATATATAAAAAATGTTAGGTAATGAATACTTTTTCTTCTTTTTTTTTTCACATTGGGTCAATATATACTAGTCAAGTATCTTTTTTAGAGTAAACTATTAAATTGGTCTTCTACGTTTGGGTGTAATCTTATTTGGTCCTTAAGGTTTAAAGTGTCCTATTTGAATATAAAAAAGTTTCATTTAGTGTCAATGTAGTCCTACCATGAGATCAAAGTTAAATATTTAATGAAATATCTTATATGACAGCAGTACAAGAACGAGATCGATAATTTGGAGAATAAGTACAAGCTCTAGGCACAAATTCAACTGTGGATGTATCAATACATTTATTTATCATTCTCTTTAGTTTTAAAGAAAATATTTCATTTAAATTGTAAGAAGAATGATAAATAAATGTATTTGTAAGACCCAGAACTTTTGAAAAAGGGCTATCATGAGCTAATTTCAAATTCAATATTTTTGTAGCTTTAATTTCAGAAAATTCTTTATTATAGATAATTAAAGTAAGTTTTGATTAATTGAATTTGAAATAAATTAAGATTATTTTCCAATTTTATAATTATTGAATTATTTTCTATATTTAAATTATAAAGTTGATAATTATGAAATAATAAGAATTTCATATGATTTGGATTAAATAATTAATATTTTAAATATTAATACAGCTGTTTTGAAAAATGAAGAAATTAAGTATATTATTCCTAATTTTTGGATTTGAACATTTTATTAAAAATAATTTGTGAAATTGATGAACAAATAATATTTTTATACATTATTATTGTTGGGTTAAAATTCATTTCTAATTACTATATTGTCCATATTTTTATTTGAAATTACAAAACTACTCCTAACCTTAATTTTACTCAACACCCTAATACCCTCTAACCCTAGCAGCCAGAAACCCTCCCCCAAAAACCCAGTAGCAGCAACGTACATAGAGTTTCCCTTTTACCATGAATGAAAGAAAAAGAAAGGATGGGGAAAGGGGAAGGGGCCGCAGAAGGAGGGAGGAGGAGAGGAAGAAGATTCGCGCTGGCATGCTGGG
>NC_029773.3:41498646-41515614 GCF_000817695.3 Arachis duranensis | reverse complement strand
CGAACTAACCGCGTCGCCGCCGACCCGTGAAACTGCTGCCAGAACCGCGCGAGGAGGAGCGTCGCCGTTCTGTGGAGCCCGTGTCGTCACCGTTCAGCCCACTGCCGGAGCAGAGACGTGTGAGGGAGGAAGACGCCGCCAGGAGCTTCACGCCGCTGCCACTGTCTGTTGCCGTCTCCGTCGTCGCAGACCCCTTTCGATGCCACCGTCGTTGATGAGCACAGTCGCTGCGTCACATCTCCAATGCCGTTGAGGGTGGTCAGCCGTCGATCTAGTCTGAGGGAGAGGGAACGCCTCTGCTGCCAGCTTTGGGGTGTCGTTCAAGCCGCTGCCCAGCCACCGTCAAGCCAAGTCCGCCATCAGAAAAGGGTTCAGGCTGTCGCTAATGGGGCTAGCCGGGACTGTTCCACAATTTTCCCACTCATTCCGATCCTGCCCTATTTTGGTTAATATTGTTGTCATTGTTCTGGCTGCTTCTGCCGTCGCCGGAAAAACACTACCGCCGCCACTGTCGCCGAAAATAGCCACTGAGTCCTCTGTGTTAGTAAGCTCTAACCCTTCTTCACCTTCTTTATCCGTTAAGTTTCCATTGCAATGAGAATTGTTGCTAAGGCTGGTTGTGCTAGGAGTTTATTGCGAGTTGCCGTCGTTCTGGTCACCGACTGTGGCGTTGGTGTTGCCGAAACCGCCACTAGTGCTGCCGCTACTTGGTTCCCTCCAGTACGATAAGCGTTTTTGTTTTGAAGAGTCCTTTAATCGCCGCTCTGTTATCATACGCTGAAGTTTTGCGGCATTAATTGCTATAAGATTGAATTTCAGTTATTATATGTCACGATTAGTGTTGCTGTGTTTACAGCGAAGGTGGCTTGGAGCTGAGATTGCGGTTGTCGGTGATTTCGGGTTGAGAAAGAAGGTTCTTGTGACGCGTTTGGGTTACAATTTTGCGTATTGAGGTAGGGGCTTTTCTAAAAAACTATTTTTATATCTGGAATTGTTATAAATAGATACTGGTGTGAGAATTATATACTTTTAGTGATTGTACCAGTCTTGTATATTGTTTGGCTACATTGGACGAATATGATTATATGTTTTGATTAGATTATTGTTTGGTTTTGATAAATGAATTGTTGCTGAACCGTTTCTTTAAAGTTTTAGAAATGAGTTTCATCGGTTGACAATGATGTGATTTTGAAACAGTTTTCTTGAGATATGGAAATGAGATGACTGTTGGATTTAGCCTGCTTTTGAACTGTTTTTTGGATTTTTGACCGTTAAAAAGGATTGTGGAATGGTTTAGTTGGGACACGAATCGGGTGGCAAAGTCCAAGTTTTAGGGGAGGTGCTGCCGAAATTTCTATAAAAATCCTAGACTTTGTTTGAGAAGTTATTTAAAAAGGTTTGGATTCGAGAAATTGTATTATTTGATTTATTAAGAAAATATTTATGCTTTCAAGCTTAATTTATTTAAGTAAACTATATGTCTTGAGTTCGATTTATTTAGAAACGAATTATTTTACTAATTGAATCACGGAAGGAAAGTATTATGTTCTAATATTGGTTTTAATATAAAAAGGACTTTTGCTTTTGGTTAGACTTAAAGGTTTCGTTCAGAGGAGCTTTTAGTTATTTTAAAGGAAATTGGACTTTGACTAAATAACTGCGTTTGTGACATTTTGGAAGAAGTCAGAGAATTGGTTTTAAGGAGGAACCTGAAAGTGGTTTTAATTTGAATGAATAGGTTCCGTTTCAAGTGAATTGACTTTGGATTGGGTTGGGACTTGTGACTTTATATGATCTGGTTTTATAATAAACTCTGTTTTTATGGACTTAAACCAAGGATCTATGATTTTAAGAATTTCAATGAATTTTTAAGAAAATGAGATAGGTTGTCCTTTCCTAAAGTTTTGAGACTCAGCTGAGAAATTTTATTATCGAATCCTATATTAGGATGAATGATTTTGAATCCTTCAAAGGAGATTTTAATTTGGCCTGGTTTTGGGATTTTGGAAATACGATGCTGAGGGTGACTTTGTTTTAGAAAAGAGAAAGTTACATTTGAGGAAAAGTGGCTATGAGCCTAAAAAGATTTGTGAAATGGGGGATTTTAAAGGCAAGGCTGGAAAGAATTGATTTTCAATTTTAAAGTAAATTGATTTGAGAAAAAGTGATTTATGGCTTGAATAATGATTTTATGAATTTGATGATGTTGGATGGTGGAAGTGCTATTTTATTATGAGCCGGAATGGCTGTGTATGATAATGAATTATGGCTATTGCAGAATATGTTATGAGCCGAATGGCTGACTATGAGTCATGAATTTAAGCCGGATGGCTGAGATGAATAATAATTTATGGTTGAGAATAAATGCATATATGCTGAGTTATTGATGTTGTGATTGTTGCACTTCCAATTATCTGAGATACTAATTTTCCTGGGTAAAAGAAGTTGCTAGCCACCACGTGCTCCAAGTTGAGACTCGGTACTTTGCTGACCCTATGTCGTAAGTGTGGCCGAATACTGTGAAAGTTCCGGATGAGCTCGCTCCCGTGAATATACACCAGTGAGGGTGTTGGATGTGAATTATGATTATGATTGTGAATAACTCGAGTTGGGGATGCACGATAGAGGGACAGCCAATGGTTAGCTACCAGGACTTGTCGGGTTGGCTTTATAACCGACAGATGATATCATCGGCAACTAGGACAGACATTCATCATATACATCTACGTGACATTGTTTGGGTGTGCATATTATACTTGGTTTGCCTTTGTGATTACTTGTGATTACTTGCTAATTGTTCTACTTGAAGTAACTATTTGTTTGTGCTTGAACTTTCCTATGTGTTTGCAACTGAGACTCTGTTAGACTGTGGTGATTGGTTGTTGTTTGGGTTGTTTGGACCTAGGGCCATGGTTGATCATGAAGTGGGCCGAAGGCCATGTCTGGTTGATGTTTCTGGTTTGAAAAAGTATGAAAAACTAATTTGGTTCAGCATAGATACACCTTTTAAAAGACTTTTAAATTTATAAGAAATGAATATTTTCCTCTTTCAAAAAAGATTTCAGATACTTTTTATAGTAGACATTTGTCTTTGAAAAGATACATAAGGCGGTTATTAATCACTGTAACGATTTTATCTCGCGTATCCTGTTATAGTAATTCTGCAACCCTATAGTGAGAACCCTTTCGAGAATGATGTTCTCACTCCCCTAAAGGACTTTTTCTTTTTCAGGTTACAGACGACGCTTATTTCTCTTCTGTTAGACAATGTTTTAGTATTGTTTTAGTATTTATGTTTCCCTCGCTTTTAATCTTGCAAGTTTTGTAAGAGGGATAGGATGTCGATATGAGGTGCTTGTAAGTGTGTGTGTGTGTGTGTGTGTGAGACTTATATTGTAAGTATGAATGAATGTTTTCGAAAGAAATTCGGTCTAAATTTTAAACAGGCTCATATTTTAGTATTAAATAGTATAAGAGTCGTCGTAATATCCAAGCTATCAGAGTGGCGCAGACGGAAGCGCGACTTTTGATAGTTAGGGTGTTACAGTATTGATGCATTCACAGTTGCTTTCGTGCCTCTGAAGTTTGTACTTGTTCTCTAGATCATCGACCTTATTCTTGTACTGCTGTCATGTATGACATTCCATTATTTATTTAACTTTGACCTCATGGTGGGATTACATTGAAATTAAACGAAACCTTTTTGGATTCAAATATAATACTTTAAAATTTAAGGACTAAAACAGAATTACGTCCAAATATAAAAGCCCAATTTAGTATTTTACCCTTACTAAAAGTATTATTCTCATAATAACATTCCCTTTTCTAATTTCTAGTTCTCTTCTATTATTATTATTGTTGTTGTTGTTGTTGTTGTTGTTGTTGTTGTTGTTGTTGTTGTTGTTGTTGTTGTTGTTGCTGCATAACTATATAGTATATAAATGCTTTTGATTCCTTCCAAACTCCAAAAGGCAAAGCCAAAGCGAAAAAGAGGGAGAGCAATAAGAAACCGTCACAATTCTGTCACCCTTTTGAAAATTAGAGGCTAAGCTCTTCTCAATTTGTTTTCTCCATTAAATTAAAATACACTTTATTAATTAAAGAAAAAATAAGAAAGTGCTGATGGTGCTTTCTGAAAGATATCATCAGAAACCAAACTTTCAAAGTGATTATATACGGTAGAGGAAAAGGCGTGTGGGGATCTGTAATTACTATTTTTGGTGCTATAGAGGTATTAATTCAACAATTTTGTTCAGTACTTAGTAATTAGTATTACATAATTTTTTTTGAAATTATTTTTTATTTTCTGTTTTAATATTTAAATTTTAAATACTAAATTTTAAATTTTAAATTCTAGTTTTAATCATAAATCTTAAATTATCTAAAAATTAGAAGTTAAAAAATTAATCTTATAATAAAAATAAAAGTGATTAATGTTAATTGATTCAAGATTATTTCTGATACTTAGGGTCAGTTTGAGAAATTTTAAAATTAATTTTTTTAAATTTTTAATTTATAAAAAATAGTAGTATTAATGTCTAGCGCAATTTTTAAAATCAAATTGCAGTTTTCTACGAAATTATTTAGGAGTTTATAGAGAAGTTAAAAAAATAACTTCTCTCATAATACTGCTATTTTTTATCACATTTCTATAAAATAAAAATTTTTAAAACTAAAATTGCAAACACAAAATAACTAATTTATAAACTACTTTTAATATAGATATTTATTATTTAAGCTATTTTTTCAAAAGAAATTTAATTAAACTGTTTACCCAAACTAGACCTTAATCTAATGTATTATAGATTTATAGTTTAACGAGGAGGCGTTTATTTTCGGTTTATTTTCAAAGGCTCTAGAAAACTTTTACGCTATGTTTGTTTGAGTGGAAAATAGAAGGAAAGAAAAGGGATAAAAGAAAATGGGAAGGAAAATGATTGTTTTTCATTGTTTGGTTGAAGATGAAAATTGAAGGGAAAGAAAATGGATGAAAAAAAAACTGGTGGGGCCCACCAATTTTTTTTCTCTTCAACATTGGAAAGAAAATGGAGAGAAAACTAATGTTTCTCTCTCTATTTCCAATACTACCCCTTTACTTTTTCAATATATATTATAATATAGGGGGTAAAATTGTCTTTTTATAACATTTCTTTCTTTCTTATCTTCCTTCCAACCAAACACATCTAAAGAAAATAAAAATCCACTCAATTTCTTTCCGTTTCTTTCTTTCCTTTCTATTTCCTTCCTCTCTATTTCTTTCCTTTCAACCAAACATAGCATTAGGGTGTGTGTGATTAAAGAATTAGCTTTTATTACTAAGAATATTATTTCTAGAAATATAATGTTTAAAAATAAAATTACTTGGTATATAAGATTCTTATGTTTGGTTTTAAAATGGGTAAAGTATATTTTTTGTCCCTGAAATTTGACAAAAGTTTCAAAAATATCCCTAAGTTTTATTTTGTTTCAATTTTGTCCTAGAAGTTTTCGATTTGCATCAAATATACCCTTAGCGGCTAATTTTTCAAAAAATTTAAGACCAATTCAACAACAATTTCATAAGAACAACCCTCAACACAAGCAAATCAAGCATCATTTTCATGCATTATTATCAGATTGGTCTTAATTTTTTTGAAAATTTAGCCGTCAGGGGTATATTTGATGCAAATCGAAAACTTCTAGGACAAAATTGAAACAAAATAAAACTTAAGGGTATTTTTGAAATTTTTGCCAAACTTCAGGGACAAAAAGTATACTTTACCTTTTTAAAATTTAATGGTTTAGAATAAATTATATAATAATCTTAGGGATGAATAAATTTTTGTTTGTTTGGATCTAAATTTATTGGTAATATTATATAATATGTCAAAAAATTACCTTTACTCATTTAAATTAAAAGGTTAATGACTAAACTTAATAAATACATAAAAAAATTTAATATAAATATATTTTAAGATAAATTCAAAATAATCAATCATTTTTAGATAAAAATAATTTTTTTTATTTCAAAAAATACCCCTAATATCAATTTTTTTAATTTTTTTGAAAAGTTATATATAAAAAAATCAAATATTATTATTTTTTTATTTATTTTTTTAATTTGCAAAAAATACCTCTAATAATAAATTTACTAGAACATTATCACAATTAAAATATTTCTAATAACAAATATCTTTAATTAAAATTATTATTGATTCTAATTTTTTAAGTTTATTAAAATATCCCTAATAATAAATAATATGTTTAATTAAAATTAACATTATCACAATTAATTTTATTAAAATATCCCTAATAATAAATATTACAATTAAATTAGCACAAATACTTATCTAAATTTCAAAAAATCCCGTAATCCATAATTCGTCTCATAATTCATAATTGAACTTTACAAAATAAATCTCAACATTTCTAAACGCATATGTATTAAAAACTTAACAATCGACATCTAATATAATCTATAAAAATTGAAAAATAGCAAAATTTAAATCAATTTTTTCAGAAATAGGAAAAGTTGTAATATCCCAAATTTTTAAAAATTAAATAATTAATTATTTATGAGTTAATATATTATATTAAGATATAATTTAGAAAAAACTATTTTTAATAAAAATAATTAAATAAAATTTTACGATTATTAAAGTTTAATTTAATTATTATTTATTTTATTAAATTTGAATTATTTATCAAAAAAATTATTTGATAAAACAAAAAAATAAATTAATTTTTATTGTTATTATTATTATTATTATTACTATGATAATTATTATTGTTATTACTATTATTATATTATCATTATTATCATTATTATAATTATTATTATCATTTCAGTTTGAATTAATTAAGATTATTATATGATTCTGCTATAATAAAATAGTTTACATAATTGATTTAAGGAAACAAAAGCACATATGATAGCAAAGCATGGGTTATATTATGAGCGTGGCAAGCATAAAATAATGCTATTTGGTAACTTGCATAAGAAACGGAAAGATTATTAATTAATTATGTGAAATAACAAGAAGAAAAAGAATTGGCCGAGGCCATTAAGATATATATATATATATATATAACCAATGACACCTTAATACCTTAATCACCACAAATTTTGGTTCATTATTATCCGTTTTAATTAATCTTTCTTTTCTCTTCATTCACCACCAAATTAAGCTTGAAGAAAATAAAAGAAAGAAAAGAAACAAAGAGCCGTGAGTGAGAGAGAATGAGAAGTCATGGCACCATAAATTTTTTTGTTTCGATTATTTGAGATCCGTAACTCTAAATAAAAAATTTATTTGGGTATAGTCAGAAAGCTTCCCCAAAATTTTTGTTAATTTTGATTTCGTATTGAGGTAGGGGATTTTATTTTAAAATTAATCGTTTTAATTTATGAATGCCATTGAAGTTTTGTGAATAAGTGCAAATAATTTATAAATGTCTCGTGTGACTAGTTTTGTTGTTATGAGTGGTTAATTGATGAAATTGAATTGCGACTGGTTGAATTGAGGCTGTGACTGATGTTTTTCAGATTTTGATAAAATTGTTTAAAATTTTGATTCATCTGATTATGCTGAATTGGTTGGTTGTGGCTGTATTCTGATTATTGAGAATAAGTGTTTGTTGTTGATTTTAGTTATTTGATGTATCGGAGTGGTCGTGGAACTGACTTGCGATTGGTTGGTTTTGGTTTTAATGGTTGTTGATGTTGATTCATGAGTAATTAGAATTAAGTCTAAGAACTGTTAAAATATTGAAGTTTAATTATTGAATTGTTTTCTTAAAAACTAACTTTTAAAACAAAATAGTAACTTTGCTAAAGATTAAATGATTTTAAAATAACTAGATCTATGGAACGCTAATTTTTGGGATTACTAGTTGATTGAGTTGAATTTTGGAAAGGATTCTATGATATGTGGAAAGTAATTATGAATTGATGAGATTGGATTTTGATCGATGGATTACATGGGAATTGTGGAGTATGATTGATTTGTTAAATTGTGAATCTCTGATGGATTGAGAAACATCTGTTTGATCATTGTTGAGAAAGAGGGAACCCGTAAGGGTGGCTAAACCCGAGTTTTAGGTGAAGTACTGTCAAAATTTTTATAAAATTTGGGATCTTATTTGAAATGCTTTTTTAAAAGATTTGATTTTGGAAAGTTAAATTATTTGAGACTTATTTAGTTGGAAAAAGATTTATTCTATTTTGAATTCGATTTATTAAGAAAAGTATAATGTTTTAATTTCTATATTTTGAGAAGGGATTTTGCTTTAAGTTATGTTTTGAGTTTGGTTGATAAGAAAGAAAACAAGAAAAACGAAAAGTAAAGGAAAGAGAGATAATTAAAGGAATCTCTACCACAATAGAGTAGAGAACAAAGACTGAAAAGAAATTGAATGCTGTTTGGGCCTTAGTGCCAAGTGTCTAGTGGGGACGACGATACGTAACGCTCACTTGACACTATAAGGGTGGCTCAGTGAGGACGGCGATGCATAACGCTCACTGGAGACCGAAAGGAAGTTTCCCCAATGAGGACGGCGATACGTAACGCTCATAGAGGGGACGTTGGCTGAGATAAGGACGGCAGTAAAAGATGCTTCACTCAGGACCAGTGTTGGGAATCGGGTAACAAACCAACACATGAGCTCATGGCCTGTGTAGGACTAGACATGCATCATCCTTATTTGTACATTTGCATTTGATTGCATTTGCTTATCTTGTTTCTCTGTGATTGTGTTGTTTGTCTTATCGCAATTTGTTTGTATGTTGATATGTTTCTTGTACTATTGTTTCTCTGTGCTTGAGAATTGAGGTTGTGATTGAAAATTATTTTAAGTTTGAAAATCTAAAGAAGGTAATTAGTTATATAGAGTAAAGTAAAAAGTATTTCAAAGGTTTAACAAAATAGTTTTATTGAGTAAGTTAATTATTTGCATTAAATTCATTACTTTTACGGCATTTCCATTCCCTACTGAGAACGTGTGGTTTGTTCTCACCTCAAAATCTTCCACCCTTTCAGTAACAGGTTTGAAGATTCAGTATGCAGTTGTGGACGAATAGTAGATTTATTTGTGATACCTGTTGTTTTTATAGAGTTCCCTCGCCCTTATTGCTTTAGCTTTTATTTTGTCCAAAGGGATAGGTATTGTCTTTGAGTTTTATATTGAATTCATTTATATAGAATTTATTATTAATAATAACTATGTGATTATTATTATTTAAAGATCTTTGATATGTGATTTTAATTACTAAAAACAATTTTCTGGAATTTTCTATAAAACTGAAATGCAACATCGAACTAAAGGCTTAATATTAAATAGTTAAAAAGGAAAACGAGTTACTAACGCCTTACTTTTGGTACGATCATGACGTGTTAAAAGTTAAGGTGTTACAAAAGTTCCCCCGGTTGAAGTTGGGACACCATGTTGATCAGACCATTGTCCCTTACAATGCTAAGGATAGCCTTCATTCTATTTTCAACATCCAAACTAGGAACATCCTTCAACAATGCCATTAGATTTGTTATGCGCTTAACTCTCTCTTTCCCATGCTTAAAACAAAAAACCATATTAACAAGAACTCTTGTGTGTTTTACATAAGCACCTTTCATATTTCTAATTGATTTTGTACTATGTCAAGCACTTCTTCACTTTTATTCCCTCTTTTTTGTATTTCTTTCTCTGGTAGATAAAAAACTAGGAACAATAGAAACACCAGGAGCAATAGGAACACCACGAGTTGGAGACTCCTAAAATATAATAAAAATTCAATAAAAGACTATCTATTTAATAACTTTTGTAAAAGAATCAATATATATAATAACATAGAGATAAGCTTCTACTATGATGCTACATACACAAGCTTCTACATTTGCATGTGAATCTTGAGGATGCTACATCCACAAAGATCGACTGTATATATCTCAAGTAAGCAAACAGAGCAACAGTAATAACATAGAGAGAGAATCACTCTAAAATATAAGAAAGTACACAACAGCAGGGTCAACAATAAGTGAATTTATGTATATGAATTAGAGCCAATTGCTTACGTACTTAAGAATCAACTTCATATTCCATTCTAGTCTCTTTCAAATTTACTTGGATGTTTTCATTCACTTGACGATTGCTCAAGATTGCTTCGCGCTCAGCCTCTATTGTAGCAACTTCTTGAGTTACATTTTTTGCATTGCCTCCTTAAGCCCTATCTCTATTTTTTACACTCTTCCATTCATTTAAAATTTGTTGCTCTACTATAATCATTTTATCTTTGTTGTTCTAATCAAATTCACTCCCAACCATGCTCATCATCTCAACTATTACAAAATATTGTCTTTTTAGCAATTTCACCCTTGATTTAATGTGTGGATTAGCCTAAACATAGCATAACAATTTAGAATTATTACTACTAAGACTAAATTCAATAAACTGAATTTTGATATAATGGCAACACAATTCATCTAAAGAGGCATTCTTCTATTGTAAACTAACAAACCATAAATGACTTACCTAATAAACAGATTCAGAACATCTAATTAACAAACTATATAATTATAACACAACTATACAATTATAAACAAAGAAAACAAGTATTATGTAAAAAAATGTACCTTAAGATCACATCCAGGAATCTTTTCATGAAACATTTTTTTAAAATATTTTTCATAATCAAATTTGAATGTGTCATTGTCACACTTTCAAGAAATAGTTGCAAACTCCACCAAACATTCAACTAGTTTTGTATCTTCGTGTGGTGTCTATTGACGCTTAGTTTATTTTGAATTAGGTCGAGAATTCTGTTCCATTCTCTATAGATTAATAGGTAGAAAATAACACAAATGAGACAATTTTCATAAGTAGATTAGTAAGCAGGTAACAAGGTATATTCAACAATTTTCATTTACAAATTAATAACTACAAGATAACAATTTCTAATGTACCCATAAAGTTGGTGAAACATGTACAAAACCTTAGTTCTGAAGTAAGTTCCAATTTCTATTGACAAATATTAGGCACTCTACTATTGTTCTTTAAGTGTAGAAAACTCTTAGGTATTATAGCAAGTTCTTGAACTAATATACTCTATACAAGAAAATGACAAAATTTATATCTAAATAGTAAGTTCTTAACATAAAGGAACCAATTTAATATGTAATTAAGATTTGTTATTTTCTATTGTGTTATGAATATTTATGAAGATTTCATTCCTGTGTTGGTCTTACTATCTTGATAGTTTAAGGCCCTACATACATCATCATTTGTATCTTTCATGAAAGCCGATTTTCTAAACTTTAAAAGCCTGCAAAAGCCTTGCTTGTGCTACCAACATACCGCAACAATAGTTATCCTTTTCCAAATAATTTAAGAAAAGTACTTTTTAAGTTTCTCACCCAAATAATTTAACACTTCTAATAAAATGTACTTCGACCATTATATCTAAACACAACAACCTTTGTTTCTATTACTACTAACAAAGAAGTACTTCTCCTAGGATCTTAGACAAATATAACCAATATATACTTCAAACACTATTTTATCACACACCATATATCATCAAGAAATATGTAAATCTAATCAAAGATCAATATTGACTCTTGCATGAATCATAATTAGTGGTACTAGAAAAATCTTCTTTTGCTTCACAACTGGGAATCAAATGCATACAACATAAGTCCAGAGAAATCACTCAATCAAGCATGGTCCAAAGAAAATAACTACCGTAGTAGCAAACTCTCAAACACAACATTGGAGAAAATCTCCATTATGTAACTCAGTGCACATATTCTTGGAAAAAACACAACCAATATTTAAAAAAAAAACTTGTTTCACATAACACAATGTTACAGCCAGTAGAATCATACAACTTATTCACAAATTAAATTGATGTTTTTTTTTTCTAGAAATCCTTTCAAACATGAATCATTATCATAAAAACAGGAATGAGTAGATGAATGACACAAGGGAGCAAAATTGTGCTAGTAATGACAAAAAAGAATAAAAAAGAAGAACATGGCATTAAAAGGATTTGCGAAATTGAGGTTGACCATTAGATCACAGAAGTTAATAGGAGAAAAAATAATGTATCTACTAATTTCATGTGACTAAAAACAAAATCAGCAGAAAAAAATACAACACTGTTTTATAACCTCAGCATTCAACCTTTGATTAATAGCAATTTAGACTTATATCTAACATAACCACATATTCTACTCAGTATTACAAACTAATCAACAATAAGATTAACAGCAAATGAATTAACTATTTGAAAAAAAAAATTTCAAACCTAGAACAAACCCTCATGCCAATAAATTATATCACAAATGGAGTTCAAGAAAAAAATAAATAATAAATAAAAATCCAAACATAAACAATGTCAAACCACAAGTTCTAACAGAAAGCCATATAACGCTAACAATTTAAAATCCTTACCTGAAGAAGAAGATTTTGTGCTTGAAAAAGATGAACAAGGTTGCAGAAGACAAATTAAACTTTCTTTGATTGTTATTGCTGAAACATGAGGAGGGAGAGAGGCGAGGGAGACGACACAAACAGGAAGCACAACTTGAGCAGATGCAAAAGCAAGAGACGCGTGAGCAACCTGAGCTCAGACAAAGGAGAGAGGCCAAATGCGACCACACAACGCAAAGGATCCGAATAGAGTCACGACGATGGCGGCAAAAATGCAGTAGCGGTGAACCGAGGTGAGCTGTGATGATGAACATGAACGCGGATGATCGAAGTGAATCTTCCTTCTAGAATAAGAAGCGCGGTGGTCGTGCAAATCCAAATCAGCGGCGAGGTAGCGCCAACGCCAGTAGAGCCTCGATGAATTTGGGGAAAAAACTCACTAGGGTTTGGTTTTTTTATGAAATGAGAAGGAAAAAATCTGAAAAAAGAGGGTTAGGGTTAAATTAGCAAGGGTATTTTGATTTTTTTTGCTTTGTTATGCACATTCCATTTCTATTGAAATTAAAGATAACTAGGGAAAAGATGGGAATGAAATTGGTGGTATTTTGATTCCAGGGAATAAAAGTTACTTGGAAATGTATTTTTAAACTTTGAAACAAACATGGGAATAAGATATTCCCATCCAAATATTCTTGGGAATACTCTAATATTCCCCCAACCACACAAAGTATTACTTTGTTACTCATATTCCATTCCCATGAGAATCAAATATACCCAAGGAGAAGGTGGGAATTGAAATGATGGTATTTTAATTTCCTGGAATCAAACTTATTTGGGAATAGCTTTTCAAACTTTGAACCAAACATGAGAATATGATATTTCTATCTTAAAATTCCTTGGAATTATTTATAATTTCTCCAACCACACACGCCCTTAAGTTTAACTACTTAACTACATGTAGTGTAGTTCTATTAGGCTCTTTTCTTTCTTTCTTTAGTATATTTAATAGTAATATGATTCAGGACAATATTATGATCAAGGAGTTAACACTCAAAATGGATTTTAAAATTGAATTCCCCACTCAATTTCACCTTTTAATTTTTAATTGACCCGAATTGTATTATGAAAATTTAAGACATGACTCAAGTTAGTTTTTTTGTCCATCTTCGTTACCGAAAAACTGACGTGACACGTTTAGTTGATGTATGGTACTAATTAGACGACGTCATTTTTCTAATGGTGCCTAAACTTTTGCAAAACGATGTCATGTGAGTTGTGACACTTCAAGGGGGTTAAAGAGAACCCAAATTCACTATTTTTCATCCTTTCGTGTATGCTCTAATAAGGAAGAACCAATGTTATTATTGTAGGCCAAGTTGCAAGCTATTTGCACTTGTTTAGTTTGCCTATAGTGAAGACGAAAAACTTGGGAACCACAATTTTTCAAGAACGTGTCAGTAATAAAACCATCACTCTCAACCTTCAATGCTCTGTTTTGTTAGCTTTTGTTGGTTAAGGTTTGTTTTTCATAGTTTTTTTTCTCAATTTGATCCGTAAATCGCTCGAGGACCTGGGTTGATTACATTAGTTGATAGTGTTAGGGTTCTTGTATGCTAGGGTTTAGATTTTTTTATGTATTTGCGCTATGATCAATAGTTAGTGATGTTTTGGGTATGAAAATATTAATACCAATACTATTTGATAGTAAAAATAATATTGAGTTGGTTGCTGCCAATTTCACACCCAAACCCCCCACCCAATCTGCTCCCAAATCCACACCTAAACCCCCATCCAAGCCAACACCCAAATCCAAACACAAACCACCATCCAAGTCCACACCCAAACCACCATCCAAGTCTACAACCAAAACATTGTCTATTACATCTAAACCTACTTCATTTAAACCCACTTCAACCAAATCAACTCCTACCGCAGTCAAGTCATTTATCTGTAAGATTAGTTGGCAAAGTGGTGGAAATCCATGATAGTGGCCTTGAAGGCAGTAGTAGCAGTAACTCCCATGACTCTTATCATGTTAGTACGCTCCCACCAATATAATACAACAGATTACAAAAGACTGAAAAAGAATCCCAAAAATAGACACCAGTCTGGTGTGGAGATAAACAGTATTAAAGATTTAAGATTCATGGCTAGCCTACCAACATGGTTGTTAACTTAGGAAAGAGCATTTATACTTGTAGATTTTTACAAATAACAGGTAATATTTTTTTAAATAATTTTGAGTTTGGTATATTTCGTTGTGTATGTTGTATTATCACTAATTAAGATTTGTCTTTGTAAGCATGCCATATGTCCATCAAAGCATGCATGTGCAGCCATTTTTAGGGTTAACGAAAATCCTGAGGATTATTGTCATCATTGGTTGACTATGGATATATGCACTTTCTAAATCCAATACCAAGGCATTATCTTTGGGAGAAATCTCATTACAATAGGCCTCTTGCATCCAAAATTAGGAGAAATCTAGATGATGTTGCCAGTGCTCTTGCTGCTGCAGCAGCAGCTGTTGTTGCAAATCAAAAGGTGCCAATGCTGCTTAGGGAAGGCAAATTTTTCCATTGGGGCAGATATCTATGGGGTCACCACCAGTCACTGCCTCCTTCACTCACTCTCACTGCCATTCTCTATCACGCCCTTGTTCCCCTTCATCGTCATTCTTGTTCGTCGCCAGTTTTACCATCGCGTCCTTGTTCGTTGCCGCATCTTGTAGTCACATCGCCGCCACCAGCAGAATCTTCTGTTCCAGCAGCAGCGTCGCCAAGTCCTACAAATTCCTCGCCAACAAATTTCCCATCGCGTCGATGTTCGGCGCTGCGACTTGTGGCCACCATGCCACCACCAGCAGAATCTTCTCTTCCAGTAGCAGCATCGTCGCGCCCTACAGATTCCTTGCCGGCAGACTCCCCATTGTGTCACTGTTTGACATTGTGTCTTGCGGTCATCTCGCCGCCACAAGCAGTATCTTCTCCTCCAACAGCAGCATTGCTACATCCTGCAAATTCCTCGGCAATGGACTCCCGGTTGCGTCACTGTTATGCGTCTTATCTTGCGGTTATCTCACTGCCACCAGTAGATTCTTGTCCTCTAGCAGTAGTGTCTATATATCCAGCGTCCTACAGATTCCTCACAGTCGCCAACGGAATCTTCGTCATCATTCCTTCTGGTAGATCCTCTGAGTGTGTTTCTCTGTTTAATAAAAAGGAAGACGAAAATTGACAATGTTTGTAAAGTATTTATTTATTGTCTATCTAAAATGGAATTGGATAAGTATAGAAATTAGGTGCAGAAGTTGTTCCCTATGAAAGATAGGTAATTTGGTTCTTATTGCTGATAAGCTTTTCCTGGTAATGCATAAGAACTTTCTATTATCATTGGCTTGCTATTTTTTTTTTTGGGAGTGAGGGCTGATGAGCGGATAATTTGTACGCTTTTTGGCATTGTTTTTAGTATGTTTTTAGTATGATCTAGTTAGTTTTTAGTATATTTTTATTAGTTTTTAGTTAAAAATCACTTTTCTGGACTTTACTATGAGTTTGTGTGTTTTTCTGTGATTTCAGGTATTTTCTGGCTGAAATTGAGGGACCTGAGCAAAAATCTGATTCAGAGACTAAAAAGGACTGCAGATGCTGTTGGATTCTGACCTCCCTGCACTCGAAGTAGATTTTCTGGAGCTACAGAAACCCAACTGGCGCGCTCTCAACGGCGTTGGAAAGTAGACATATTGGGCTTTCCAGAAATATATGATAGTCCATACTTTGCCCAAGAATTAATGGCCCAAACCGGCATTCAAAGTCACCCTCAGAATTCCCAGCGTTAAACGAGATTCAAAAATAACCGGCATTCAAAAATCTCACTAGAGATGGCAGACAACTCAAGAAAACAAGCTCATGGACTTGTAGAGGATGTTCTGGTAAAAGTTGAAGACCATTACATCCCTGCTGACTTCATAGTCCTAAAGACTGGGAAGTGCATGGATGAATCCATCATCCTTGGCAGACCCTTCCTAGCCACAGCAAAGGCTGTGATTGATGTTGATAGAGGAGAATTGATCATTCAAGCCTATAGAAGAATCCTTTGTGTTTAAGGCTCAAGGATATCCCTCTGTCACCATGGAGAGGAAGTATGAAGAGCTTCTCTCAAAACAGAGCCAAACAGAGCCCCCACAGTCAAACTCTAAGTTTGGTGTTGGGAGGCCACAACCAACTTCTAAGTTTGGTGTTGAACCCCCACATTCAAAATCTAAGTTTGGTGTTGGGATGTTCCAACATTGCTCTGAGCATCTGTGAGGCTCCATGAGAGCCCTCTGTCAAGCTACTGACATTAAAGAAGCGCCTGTTGGGAGGTAACCCAATGTTATATTTTATTTGTTATTTTATGTTTTCTGTAGGTTGATGATCATGAGAAGTCACAAAATCAATTGAAAAAGCAAAAACAAAATGAAAAACACAAAGAAAAACAGCACACCTTGGAGGAAGAACCTGCTGGCGTTTAAACGCTAGTAAGGCTAGCAGATGGGCGTTTAACGCCCAGTCTGGCACCATTCTG
>NC_029773.3:41495892-41498354 GCF_000817695.3 Arachis duranensis | reverse complement strand
CACCTCTTCCCCAAAAACCCTTCACCTATCAAATCCCATCTTTCTCTTCACCACTCACATCTATCCTTCATAAAACCCCACCTACCTCACCATTCAAATTCAAACCACTTTCCCACCTAAACCCACCCATACATGACCGAACCCTACCCTCTCCCCACTCCTATATAAACCCATCTTCACTCCTTCATTTTCACACAACCTAAACACTACTTCTCCCCTTTTTGGCCGAACCACAAGGCCATATCCATCTCCCCTTTTTCTTCTTCTTCTACTCTCTTCTTTCTTCTTTTGCTCGAGGACGAGCAAACCTTTTAAGTTTGGTGTGGTAAAAGTATTGCTTTTTGTTTTTCCATAACCATTTATGGCATCCAAGGCTGGAGAAACCTCTAGAAAGAGGAAAGGGAAGGCAAAAGCTTCCACCTTCGAGTCATGGGAGATGGAGACAAACCCGTGGCTAGAGGATGGTTAGAGTTTATACAACGCTCAATCATTCCCACTAGCAACCGGTCTGAAGTTACTATAGACCGGGCTATCATGATCCATAGCATCATGATTGGAGAAGAAATAGAAGTTCATGAGGTTATATCCCAAGAACTTTATAAGGTGGCGGACAAGTCCTCTACCTTGGCAAGGTTAGCCTTTTAGCTTTTCCTCATCTTATTTGCCATCTATGTTACTCAGCTGGAGTTATCATAGAAGGAGACATCCTCATTGAAGAGGATAAGCCCATCTCCAAGAAGAGGATGGAGCAAGAAAGAGAGACCCTCCACGGATCTCAAGAGATACATGAGGAAGCTCATCATCAAGAAATCCCTGGGATGCCTTAAGGGATGCACTTTCCTCCCAACAACTATTGGGAACAACTCAACACTTCCCTAGAAGATTTGAGTTACAATGTGGATCAATTAAGGGTTGAACATCAAGAGCACTCCATCATCCTCCATGAAATTAGAGAAGATCAAAGAATCATGAGAGAGGAGCAACAAAGACAAGGAAGAGACATTGAGGAGCTCAAGCACTCCATAGGATCTTCAAGAGGAAGAACAAGCCGCCATCACTAAGGTGGACCCGTTCTTTAATCTCCTTGTTCTTTATTTTCTGTTTTCCGAATTTTAGTGCTTATGTTTATCTATGTTTGTGTCTTGTGATCATTAGTGTCTTAGTGTCCATGCCTTAAAGCTATGAATGTCCTATGAATCCATTACCTCTCTTAAATGAAAAATGTTCTTAATTGAAAAAGAGAAGAATTGCATGAATTTTGAATTTTATAACAGTTTAATTATTTTGATGTGGTGGCAATACTTTTGTTTTCTGAATGTATGCTTAAACAGTGCATATGTATCTTGAATTTGTGGTTCATGAATGTTGGCTCTTGAAAGAATGATGAAAAAGGAGACATGTTACTGAGGATCTGAAAAATCATAAAAATGATTCTTGAAGCAAGAAAAAACAGTGAATACAAAAAAAAATTTCGAAAAAAAGAAGAGAAAAAGAAAAAGAAAGAAAAAGAAAGAAATAAAAGTGTGATCCAAGGCAAAAAGAGTGTGCTTAAGAACCCTGGACACCTCTAATTGGGGACTCTAGCAAAGCTGAGTCACAATCTGAAAAGGTTCACCCAATTATGTGTCTGTGGCATGTATGTATCCGGTGGTAATACTGGAAGACAGAGTGCTTTGGGCCACGGCCAAGACTCAATAAGTAGCTGTGTTCAAGAATCATCATACTTAACTAGGAGAATCAATGACATTATCTGGATTCTGAGTTCCTAAAGAAGCCAACCATTCTGAATCTCAAAGGATAGAGTGAGATGCCAAAACTATTCAGAGGCAAAAATCTGATTCAGAGACTAAAAAGGACTGCAGATGCTGTTGGATTCTGACCTTCCTGCACTCGAAGTAGATTTTCTGGAGCTATAGAAACCCAATTGACGCGCTCTCAACGGCGTTGGAAAGTAGACATCCTGGGCTTTCTAGCAATATATGATAGTCCATACTTTGCCCAAGAATTGATGGCCCAAACCGGTGTTCAAAGTCACCCTCAGAATTCCCAGCGTTAAACGCTGGAACTGGCACAAGGATGGGAGTTAAACGCCCAAACTGGCACCAAAGCTGGCGTTTAACTCCAAGAAGAGTCTCTACACGAAAATGCTTCAATGCTCAGCCCAAGCACACTCCAAGGGGGCCCGGAAGTGGATTTTTATGTCATTTACTCATTTCTGTAAACCCTAGGCTACTAGTTCTCTACATATAGGACCTTTTACTATTGTATTTTCATCTTCTGATCTTTGGAATCTTTTGTTCTTTAGATCTTTTGATCATTGGGAGGCTGGCCTCACGGCCATGCCTAGACCTTGTTCTTATGTATTTTCAACGGTGGAGTTTCTACACACCATAGATTAAGGTGTGGAGCTCTGCTGTACCTCGAGTATTAATGCAATTACTATTGTTCTTCTATTCAATTCC
>NC_029773.3:41495445-41495785 GCF_000817695.3 Arachis duranensis | reverse complement strand
TCATCATCATTCTCACCTATGAACGTGTGCCTGACAACCACCTCCGTTCTACCTTAGATTGGGTGGATATCTCTTGGATTCATGATACACGATGCACGGTTGATCGCCTGACAACCGAGCGCTCGCCTGACAACCGAGCCAGCCATTCCGTGAGATCAGAGTCTTCGTGGTATAGGCTAGAACTGATGGCGGCATTCAAGAGAATCCAGAAGGTCTAACCTTGTCTGTGGTATTCTGAATAGGATTCAATGATTGAATGACTGTGACAAGCTTCAAACTCCTGAAGGCGGGGCGTTAGTGACAGACGCAAAAGAATCACTAGATTCTATTCCGGCCTGAT
>NC_029773.3:41491305-41491856 GCF_000817695.3 Arachis duranensis | reverse complement strand
CAGCTGAGCAAGAAAATTACTGAACTCCCTCCTAGTACTCTTCCAAGCAATACAGAAGAAAATCCAAAAGGAGAGGGCAAGGCCATCAACATGGCCGAATTTGGAGAGGAGGAAGAGGCAGTGAACACCACTGAGGAAGACCTCAATGGACGTCCACTGGCCCCCAATGAGTTCCCTAATGAGGAACCATGGGAATCTGAGGCTCAAAATGAGACCATAGAGATTCCATTGGACTTACTTCTGCCATTCATGAGCTCTGATGAGTATTCTTCCTCTGAAGAGGATGAGTATGTCACTGAAGATCAAGTTTTTAAATACCTTAGAGCAATCATGAAGCTAAATGACAAGTTATTTGGAAATGAGACTTGGGAGGATGAACCCCCTTTGCTCACCAAAGAACTGGATGACTTGTCTAGGCAGAAACTGCCTCAAAAGAGACAGGATCCTGGGAAGTTTTCAATACCTTGTACCATAGGCACCATGACCTTCAAAAAGGCCTTATGTGACCTACGGTCAAGTATAAACCTCATGCCTCTCTCTGTAATGGAGAA
>NC_029773.3:41490043-41490465 GCF_000817695.3 Arachis duranensis | reverse complement strand
TTAACGCCCAGTCTGGCACCATTCTGGGCGTTTAACGCCAGAAAGGGGCACCAGACTGGGGTTAAACGCCAGAAAAGGGCAAGCACTTGGCGTTAAACGCCAGAAAAGGGCACCAGCCCGGCGTTTAACGCCAGAATTGGCTAAAAACGCATTTTTGCTTGCCATTTGGTGCAGGGATGACTTTTCCTTGACACCTCAGGATCTGTGGACCCCACAGGATCCCCACCTACCCCACCACTCTCTCTCTTCTTCTTCACCACTCACATCCATCCTTCATAAAACCCCACCTACCTCACCATTCAAATTCAAACCACTTCCCCACCCAAATCCTCCCATACATGACCGAACCATCACCCTCCCCCCACTCCTATATAAACCCTCCTTCACTCCTTCATTTTCACACAACATACACACCACTTCTA
>NC_029773.3:41487670-41489503 GCF_000817695.3 Arachis duranensis | reverse complement strand
GGAAGTAGAAGTTCATGAAGTCATCTCCCATGAATTCTACAAAATAGCCGATAAGTCCTCTACTTTGGCAAGGCTAGCTTTTCCTCATCTTATTTGCCATCTATGTTACTCAGCTGGAGTTATCATAGAAGGAGACATCCTCATTGAAGAGGATAAGCCCATCTCCAAGAAGAGGATGGAGCAAGAAAGAGAGACCCTCCACGGATCTCAAGAGATACATGAGGAAGCTCATCATCAAGAAATCCCTGGGATGCCTTAAGGGATGCACTTTCCTCCCAACAACTATTGGGAACAACTCAACACTTCCCTAGAAGATTTGAGTTACAATGTGGATCAATTAAGGGTTGAACATCAAGAGCACTCCATCTTCCTCCATGAAATTAGAGAAGATCAAAGAATCATGAGGGAGGAGCAACAAAGACAAGGAAGAGACATTGAGGAGCTCAAGCACTCCATAGGATCTTCAAGAGGAAGAAAGAGCCGCCATCACTAAGGTGGACCCGTTCTTTAATTTCCTTGTTCTTTATTTTCTGTTTTCGAAAAATCATGCTTATGTTTATCTATGTTTGTGTCTTGTGATCATTAGTGTCTTAGTGTCTATGCCTTAAAGTTATGAATGTCCTATGAGTCCATCACCTCTCTTAAATAAAAAAAATATTCTTAATTGAAAAAGAGAAGAATTGCATGAATTTTGAATTTTATAACAGTTTAATTATCTTGATGTGGTGGCAATACTTTTGTTTTCTGAATGTATGCTTAAACAGTGCATATGTCTTTTGAATTTGCGGTTTATGAATGTTGGCTCTTGAAAGAATGATGAAAAAGGAGACATGTTACTGAGGATCTAAAAAATCATTAAAATGATTCTTGAAGCAAAAAAAAAAGCAGTGAATACAAAAAAAATTCGAAAAAAAAGAAAGAAATAAAATTGTGATCCAAGGCAAAAAGAATGTGCTTAAGAACCCTGGACACCTCTAATTGGGGACTCTAGCAAAGCTGAGTCACAATCTGAAAAGGTTCACCCAATTATGTGTCTGTGGCATGTATGTATCCGGTGGTAATACTGGAAGACAGATTGCTTTGGGCCACGGCCAAGACTCAATAAGTAGCTGTGTTCAAGAATCATCATACTTAACTAGGAGAATCAATGACACTATCTGGATTCTGAGTTCCTAAAGAAGCTAATCATTCTGAATTTCAAAGGATAGGGTGAGATGCCAAAACTATTCAGAGGCAAAAAGCTAAAAGCCCCGCTCATCTAATTAATACTGATCTTCATAGATGTTTTTGGAATTCATTGCATATTCTATTATTTTTATCTTACTTGATTTTTAGTTGCTTGAGGACAAACAACAATTTAAGTTTGGTGTTGTGATGAGCGGATAATTTGTACGCTTTTTGGCATTGTTTTTAGTATGTTTTTAGTATGATCTAGTTAGTTTTTAGTATATTTTTTAGTTTTTAGTTAAAATTCACTTTTCTGGACTTTACTATGAGTTTGTGTGTTTTTCTGTGATTTCAGGTATTTTCTGGCTGAAATTGAGGGACCTGAGCAAAAATCTGATTCAGAGACTGAAAAGGACTGCAGATGCTGTTGGATTCTGACCTCCCTCCACTCGAAGTAGATTTTCTGGAGCTACAGAAGCCCAATTGGCGCGCTCTCAACGGCATTGAAAAGTAGACATCGTGGGCTTTCCAGCAATATATAATAGTCCATACTTTGCCCAAGATTTGATGGCCCAAACCGTCGTTCAAAATCACCCTTAGAATTTCCAGCGTTAAACGCCGGAACTGGCACAAGGATGGGAGTTAAACGCCCAAACTGGCACAAAA
>NC_029773.3:41481589-41486714 GCF_000817695.3 Arachis duranensis | reverse complement strand
TTGGACGACCCAGTACACTTGCTGGTTAGTTGTGCGAAGTTGTGTTTATGCCATGGTATTGAACACCAAGTTTTTGGATTCATTACCGGGGATTATTTGATTTGTGAAAAGTATTGATCACAATTTCGCGCTATCAATAAGCTTGCCATGGAAAGGAGTAAGAAGGATTGGATGAAGACAGTAGGAAAGCAGAAAGACGGAAGGGACCAAGCATCTTCATACGCTTATCTGAAATTCCTGCCAATGAATTACATAAGTATCTCTATCTTTATCTTTATGTTTTATTCATCATTCATAACCATTTGAGTTTTCCTGACTAAGATTTACAAGGTGACCATAGCTTTCTTCATACCAACAATCTCTGTGGGATCGACCCTTACTCGCGTAAGGTTTATTACTTGGACGACCCAGTACACTTGCTGGTTAGTTGTGCGAAGTTGTAGTGATTACAATTTCGTGCACCAAGGGCCGAGGGTTGTTTTGTAGTAATTTTGTTTTCAATTCAACTTCTAAGTTAAATGTAGGATGATTTACTTGATTTGCATGTTGCTTACACTACTCTTATCGGCTGGTATTGCTGCATATAGAGTTTCAAATTTCAATTGTTAGGTACACCTTCAATTATTTTCTGTTCATTCCTTGTACTTTATTGTGTGAGTTGAATGATTTGTGTCTCACTTTTCTTTCATTTATAATTTTTGTCAATATTTTTTCTTTTTTTCAAAATTTGCAGATATCTACAGAGATCTGAATATCCGACGGGTATGGGGTCCCCGTTATCCGTCATGTGGATGGGGTGAGGACGGGAATGGTTTTTGAGGGCAGGGAGTGGGGGGCATGTCCCCGACCCCATGGTGACTCGTTGTCATCTCTATTGCTGCTATTATTGACACATAATATGGTGATGTTAATAATGTGCCTAATGCTTTAGATGCACTCATACAAATTGGTGATGATGCACAAGCTTCAGAGATTGAACTCACCCAATCTTCTTATTCACAGCCAGAAATTCAGGAACATGTAATATTAAACATAAAATTTACAATTTTACATGTTGATATGCCTACTGTGGTATGCAAGTTATTCTTAGGTGCCTCCATTAGACCCACATCCACCTCCACCTCCATAGCATGTGGCAAGGAGCAAGTTTTGGGACAGTTGCATAGGATTTATGAAATTTGCCCCCACCCCGGACTTCAGACCACCAAGAAAGAAATAGATTATAATTTTGAATGTTAACTGGAATATACTATGTAGGACATATTTTGCAGAAAGCTTTTGAAAGTATGCTATTTTGAGACTCTTGATGAACGAACTCTTGATCGTTTAGAATTTATCTAATGGAGTCTCGTTGTAAAGTATAGTTTTCAAACAAATCAATAATCCTTTCATACAAAAATTTTGGTTGTCACAAAGAACAAACCCCAAATAAGAATTAACCGGAGTATTTGGACTCCGGGTCATCTCACAAGGAATTTCAAAGAAGTGTACGCTTATTGGCTATAAAGGGATAAATGGGGGATTTTGGATATGATGAGCGGATAATTTATACGCTTTTTGGCATTGTTTTTAGGTAGTTTTTAGTAAGTTCAAGCTACTTTTAGGGATGTTTTCATTAGTTTTTATGTTAAATTCACATTTCTGGACTTTACTATGAGTTTGTGTGTTTTTCTGTGATTTCAGGTAATTTCTGTCTGAAATTGAGGGACTTGAGCAAAACTCTGAAAAAGGCTAACAAAAGGACTGCTGATGCTGTTGGAATCTGACCTCCCTGCACTCGAAATGGATTTTCTGGAGCTACAGAACTCCAAATGGCGCGCTCTCGGAAAGTAGACATTCAGAGCTTTCCAGCAATATATAATAGTCCATACTTTATTCGGAAATTGACAACATAACTTGGCGTTGAACGCCAATTACATGCTGCTGTCTGGAGTTAAACGCCAGAAACACGTCATGATCCGGAGTTGAACGCCCAAAACACGTTATAACTTGGAGTTCAACTCCAAGAAAAGCCTCAGCTCGTGGATAGATCAAGCTCAGCCCAAGCATACACCAAGTGGGCCCCGGAAGTGGATTTATACATCAATTACTTACTCATGTAAATCCTAGTAGCTAGTCTAGTATAAATAGGATAAGTTACTATTGTATTAGACATCTTTTGACAGTTTAATCTTTTGACTTTGTAGTCTTTGATCATTCGGTCTTTTGATCATTCAGGGGGCTGGCCTCTCGGCCATGCCTGAACCTTTCACTTATGTATTTTCATCGGTGGAGTTTCTACACACCATAGATTAAGGGTGTGGAGCTCTGTTGTACCTCAAGTTTCAATACAATACCTATTATTTTCTACTCAAGTCTCTTTTATTCTTATTCCAAGATATACGTTACACTTCAACTTGATGAATGTGATGATCCGTGACACTCATCATCATTCTCACCTATGAACGCATGTGACTGACAACCACTTCCGTTCTACCTTAGTCCGGGCGCATATCTCTTAGATTCTCCAACAGAATCTTCGTGGTATAAGCTAGATAGATGGCAGCATTCAGGGGAATCTGGAAAGTCTAACCTTGTCTGTGGTATTCCGAGTAGGATTCTGGGAATCTGGAAAGTCTAACCTTGTCTGTGGTATTCCGAGTAAGATTCCGGTATTGAATGACTGTGACGAGCTTCAAACTTCTGAAGGCTGGGCATTAGTGATAGGTGCAAAAGAATCAAGGGATTCTATTCCAACCTGATTGAGAACCGACAGATGATTAGCCGTGCTGTGACAGAGCATAAGACCATTTTCACTGAGAGGATGGGATGTAGCCATTGACAACGGTGATGCCCTACATACAGCTTGCCATGGAAAGGAGTAAGAAGGATTGGATGAATGTAATAAGAAAGTAGAAATTCGAGAGGAGCACAGCATCTCCATACGCCTATTTGAAATTCCCACCATTAATTTACATAAGTATTTCTATCTTAGTTTATTTATTTTTATTTTCTATTTATTCCATTAATCAAATTTAAACCAATAATCCAATTATACTTGAATCCGCTTGACTAAGATTTACAAGGTGACCATAGCTTGCTTCATACCAACAATCTCTGTGGGATCGACCCTTACTCACGTAAGGTATTACTTGGACGACCCAGTACACTTGCTGGTTAAGATGAACGGAGTTGTGTCCACACATAATCAATAGCCATTAAATAAATCTCATGCAAATACAAAGAGGGTCACAATTTCGTCCACCAAGTTTTTGGTACCGTTGCTGGGGATTGTTTGAATTACAATTACGTGCAACCACAGCACCAAGTTGATCCGGCAACAACACCAAGTTTTTGGCGCCGTTGCCGGGGATTGTTTGAGTATGGACAACTGACGGTTCATCTTGTTGCTCAGATTAGGTAATTTTCTTTTCAAAAATTTTTTTCAAAAATCTTTTTCAAAATTTTTCTTTTCTTTTTTGTTTTTCCAAACTTTATTTTCGAAAAAATTAATAAAAATACAAAAAAATTATAAAATCATAAAAATAAAAAATATTTTGTGTTTCTTGTTTGAGTCTTGAGTCAATTTTTAAGTTTGGTGTCAGTTGCATGCTTTAAAAAATTTTCTTGCATTTTTCGCAAATTCCATGCATTTGTTCTTGACAAGTCTTCTTGTTTGATCTTGATGTTTTCTTATTTTGTGTCGTTTGTTGTTTTTCATATGCATTTTTCGTTTGTTAGCGTCCATGCATTAAAGATTTCTAAGTTTGGTGTCTTGCATGTTTTCTTTGCATCAAAAAATTTTTCAAAATTATGTTCTTGAAGTTCATCATGATCTTCAAAGTGTTCTTGGTGTTCATCTTGACATTCATAGTGTTCTTGCATGCATTAAATGTTTTGATCCAAAATTTTTATGTTTTGGGTCATAATTGTGTTTTTCTCTCTCATAATTAAATTTCAAAAATAAAAAAAATATCTTTTCCTTATTTTTCTCCCAATTTTCGAAAATTTGAGTTGACTTAGTCAAAAATTTTCAAAATTAGTTGTTTCTTACAAGTCAAGTTAAAATTTCAAATTTAAAAATCTTATCTTTTCAAAATCTTTTTCAAAAATTATACCTTTTTCATTTTTTATTTTTTCCGAAAATTTCAAAAAAATCTTTTTCAAAATATTTTTCAAAATATTTTTCTTATCTTTATATCATATTTTCGAAAATTAGCTAACAATTAATGTGATTGATTCAAAAATTTGAAGTTTGTTACTTTCTTGTTAAGAAAGGTTCAATCTTTAAGTTCTAGAATCTTATCTTGTAGTTTCTTGTTAGTGAAGTAAATAATTTCAAATTTTTGAATTAAATCTTTTTATCTTTTATCATATTTTTTTCAAAAATTTTATCTTTTTTAAAATTTGATTTCAAAATATCTTATCTAACTTCTTATCTTCTTATCTTTTTCAAATTTGATTTTAATATCGAAAATACTTCTCTCTTTTTCAAAAATTCTTTTTAATTGTTTTAAATTTTAATTTTAATTATATCTTATCTCTGATTTTCGAAAATCACTAACCACTTTTTCAAGATTATTTTCGAAATTTCCCCTCTCTTTTCTTATTCTATTCAATTATTTATTTACCAACACTTCTCTCCACCTCTCTCCATCTAAATATCCGAACCCACTCTTCTTCATTCTTCACTCTTTCTTCTTCTACTAACATAAAGGAATCTCTATACTGTGACATAGAGGATTCTTCTTCTTTTCTTGTTTTCTTCTCTTTCATATGAGCAGAAACAGGGAAAAAGGCACTTTTGTTGAAATTGATCCTGAACCTGAAAGGACTCTGAAAAGGAAACTAAGAGAAACTAAATTACAACAATCCAGAAATAACCTTTCAGAAATTTTCGAACAAGAGAAAGAGATGGCAGCTAAAAATAATAATAATGCAAGGAGAATGCTTGGTGACTTCACAAAGCCAACGTCCAAGTTTGATGGACGAAACATCTCCATTCCTGCCATTGGAGCCAACAACTTTGAGCTGAAACCTCAGCTAGTTGCCTTAATGCAACAAAACTGCAAGTTTTATGGACTTCCATCTGAAGATCCTTATCAGTTTTTAACTGAGTTCTTGCAGATCTGTGAGACTGTAAAGA
>NC_029773.3:41481238-41481336 GCF_000817695.3 Arachis duranensis | reverse complement strand
CTATGAAGCTTGGGAAAGATACAAGCAGCTGACCAAAAGATGTCCATCTGACATGTTTTCAGAATGGACCATATTAGATATTTTCGAAAATAGCCTAT
>NC_029773.3:41480114-41480484 GCF_000817695.3 Arachis duranensis | reverse complement strand
CTTTGAAAAAGCTCTATGTGATCTGGGATCAGGGATAAATCTTATGCCACTCTCTGTAATGGAGAAGCTGGGGATTATTGAGGTACAACCTGCCTTGTTCTCATTACAATTGGCAGACAAGTCATTGAGATAAGTTTATGGAATAGTAGAGGACGTGTTAGTAAAGGTTGAAGGCCTTTACATCCCTACTGATTTCATAATCTTAGACACTAGGAAGAAAGAGGATGAATGCATCATCCTTGAAAGACCTTTCCTAGCCACAGCAGAAGCTGTGATAGATGTCAACAGAGGTGAATTAGTCATTCAAATGAATGGGGACTACCTTGTGTTTAAGGCACATGGCCATCCCTCTGTGACAAAAGAGAGTAAG
>NC_029773.3:41479075-41479881 GCF_000817695.3 Arachis duranensis | reverse complement strand
TTTTTATTTTATATTATTTTATTTTTATTTTGTGTTTTATTAGGTACATGATCATGAGGAGTCACGAAAAAAATATAAAAACTAAAAACAGAATCAAAAATAGCAGAAGAAAAATCACACCCTGGAAGAAGCACAGACTTGTGTTCAATGCCAGTAAGGAGCATCTGGCTGGCGTTCAACGCCAGAACAAAGCATCAACCTGGCACTGAACGCCAGAAACAAGCAACATTCTGGCGCTGAACGCCAGGAATGTGCCTAGAGAAGAAAAGCTGGCACTGAACGCCAGTAACAAGCATGAAACAGGCGTTCAACGCCAGAAACATGCTTTACATGGGCGTTGAACGCCCAGAATGTGCACCACACGGCGTTTAAACGCCAGAATGGTGTGCAAAGGCATTTTACATGCCTATTTGGTGCAGGGATGGAATTCCTTGACACCTCAGGATCTGTGGACCCCACAAGATCACCTCAGGATCTATGGACCCCACAGGATCCCCACCTACTATATTCCCACCTTACCTCCTAATCCTATTTTGTGATGAGTATTTCCCATGTCACACTTTCCAACACTCTTCACCGATCACCTTAATCCCTCTTCCCAATCACCCCCTTCACCACTCACATCCATCCACTCTTCCCCATAAACCCCACCTACCTTCAAAAAATTCAAAACCATCTTCCCACCCATTCCCACCCTAAATGGCCGAACATACACTCCCCCCTCTCCCTATATATACCCTTCCATTCTACTTCATTTTCACACAACACAACCCCCTCTTCTTCACCTTGGCCAAACCTACATCTCT
>NC_029773.3:41477978-41478924 GCF_000817695.3 Arachis duranensis | reverse complement strand
TTTTAAGTTTGGTGTGGTAAAAGCATAAGCTTTTTTGTTTTTCCATTACCATCAATGGCACCTAAGGCCGGAGAATCCTCTAGAAAAGGAAAAGGGAAGACAAAAGCTTCCACCTCCGAGTCATGGAAGATGGAAAGATTCATCTCCAAGAGCCATCAAGACCACTTCTATGATGTTGTGGCAAAAAAAAGGTGATCTCTGAGGTCCCTTTCAAGCTCAAGAAAAATGAGTATCCGGAGATCCGACATGAAATCCAAAGAAGAGGTTGGGAAGTCCTAACCAACCCTATGCAACAAGTCGGAATCTTAATGGTTTAAGAGTTCTATGCCAATGCATGGATCACTAGGAACCATGATCAAAGTATGAACCCGAGTCCAAAGAATTATCTCACAATGGTTCGGGGGAAATACTTAGATTTTAGTGCAGAAAATGTGAGGTTGGCGTTCCACTTGCCCATGATGCAAGGAGATGAACGCCCCTACACTAGAAGGGTCAACTTTAATCAAAGGTTGAACCAAGTCCTAATGGACATATGTGTGGAGGAAGCTCAATGGAAGAGAGACTCCAAAGGCAAGCCAGTTCAACTAAGAAGACTGGACCTCAAGCCTATGGCTAGAGGATGGTTGGAGTTCATGCAACGCTCCATCATTCCTACTAGCAACCGATCTGAAGTTACTGTGGATCGGGCCATCATGATTCATAGTATCATGATTAGAGAGGAAGTAGAAGTTCATGAGGTCATCTCCAATAAAATCTACAAAATAGCCGACAAGCCCTCCACCATGGCAAGGCTAGCTTTTCCTCACCTTATTTGACATCTATGTTACTCAGCTGGAGTTATCATAGAAGGAGACATCTCCATTGAAGAGGATAAGCCCATCACCAAGAAGAGGATGGAGCAAGCAAGAGAGACCCTTCACGGTTCTCAAGAGATGCATGAGGAAGC
>NC_029773.3:41476139-41477191 GCF_000817695.3 Arachis duranensis | reverse complement strand
CCAAAACTGTTCAGAAGCAAAAAGCTACAAGTCCTGCTCATCTAATTAGAATTAATATTCATTGATATTTTGAAATTTATAATATATTCTCTTCTTTTTATCTTATTTGATTTTCAGTTGCTTGGGGACAAGCAACAATTTAAGTTTGGTGTTGTGATGAGCGGATAATTTATACGCTTTTTGGCATTGTTTTTAGGTAGTTTTTAGTAAGTTCAAGCTAATTTTAGGGATGTTTTCATTTGTTTTTATGTTAAATTCACATTTCTGGACTTTACTATAAGTTTGTGTGTTTCTCTGTGATTTCAAGTAATTTCTGGCGTAAATTGAGGGACTTGAGCAAAACTCTGAAAAAGGCTGGCAAAAGGACTGCTGATGTTGTTGGAATCTCACCTCCCTGCACTCGAAATAGATTTTTTGGGCTGACAAAAGGACTGCTGATGCTGTTGGAATCTGACCTCCCTGCACTCGAAATGGATTTTCTGGAGCTACAGAACTCCAAATGGCACGCTCCCAACGGCGTTGGAAAGTAGACATTCAGAGCTTTCCATCAATATATAATAGTTCATACTTTATTCGGAAATTGACGACGTAACTTGGCGTTAAACGCCAAGTACATGCTGCTGTCTGGAGTTAAACGCCAGAAACACGTCATGATCCGGAGTTGAACGCCCAAAACACGTTATAACTTGGAGTTCAACTCCAAGAAAAGCCTCAGCTCGTGGATAGATCAAGCTCAGTCCAAGCATACACCAAGTGGGCCCTGGAAGTGGATTTATACATCAATTACTTACTCATGTAAACCCTAGTAGCTAGTCTAGTATAAATAGGATAAGTTACTATTGTATTAGACATCTTTTGACAGTTTAATCTTTTGACATTGTAGTCTTTGATCATTCGGTCTTTTGATCATTCAGGGGGCTGGCCTCTCGGCCATGCCTGAACCTTTCACTTATGTATTTTCAACGGTGGAGTTTCTACACACCATAGATTAAGGGTGTGGAGCTCTGCTGTACCTCAAGTTTCAATACAATCACTATTATTTTCTACTCAAG
>NC_029773.3:41473392-41476010 GCF_000817695.3 Arachis duranensis | reverse complement strand
GTGACTGACAACCACTTCCGTTCTACCTTAGGCCGGGCGCATATCTCTTAGATTCCCCAACAGAATCTTCGTGGTATAAGCTAGATAGATGGCAGCATTCATGGGAATCCGGAAAGTCTAACCTTGTCTGTGGTATTCCGAGTAGGATTCCGGAAATCCGGAAAGTCTAACCTTGTCTGTGGTATTCCGAGTAAGATTCCGGTATTGAATGACTGTGACGAGCTTCAAACTCCTGAAGGCTGGGCGTTAGTGACAGACACAAAAGAATCAAGGGATTCTATTCCAACTTGATTGAGAACCGACAGATGATTAGCCGTGCTGTGACAGAGCATAAGACCATTTTCACTGAGAGGATGGGATGTAGTCATTGACAACGGTGATGCCCTACATACAGCTTGCCATGGAAAGAAGTAAGAAGGATTGGATGAATGTAATAAGAAAGTAGAAATTCGAGAGGAGCACAGCATCTCCATACGCCTATCTGAAATTCCCACCATTAATTTACATAAGTATTTCTATCTTAGTTTATTTATCTTTATTTTCTATTTATTCCATTAATCAAATTTAAACCAATAATCCAATTATACTTGAATCCGCCTGACTGAGATTTACAAGGTGACCATAGCTTGCTTCATACCAACAATCTCTGTGGGATCGACCCTTACTCACGTAAGGTATTACTTGGACGACCCAGTACACTTGCTAGTTAAGATGAACGGAGTTGTGTCCACACATAATCAATAGCCATTAAATAAATCTCATGCAAATACAAAGAGGGTCACAATTTCGTCCACCAGAATACGAAACATGAAAAGTAAATGGAAATGAAATTCAAATAACAAAAAGGCCTTAGCAAGGTTTGGTGGTCAAGGATCTTTATCCTAATCACTAACCACAACATGAGAATTGGCAAGGATCAACCCCATTAAGTCATCTTCTAACTAATAAAGGAAAGTCAAATGAGCTATGTCAATCCAAGTCCACAAGTCCTAGTTCCACACCAAATCAATTAGTGAGAATTAGAGTTAATGACTCCCAATCATCAATCACTTGGACATTAGTAACTCAAGAGTTCCTAAGGTAAGAGTTCCTAAGTTACCTTCCCAAGACAAGAGCATAAAATTCTACTCTAAAATCCAACCAAGCATTTTATCAAACACTTGGAAGGCATAAAGGGAAAGCATAGTAAAATTACAAGGAAAGTAAATCTACACTACTCAATTACAAGGAAATTAACAACAACAAAGCAAATCAATAATAAAAAAACATGAATCATAAATTGCATTAAAAAAAATAGGAGAAGAAAGAGTGAATCAACAACAAAGTAAGCAATTAAAAGAATGAAATACAAAATTAGAGAGAGGAGGAGTAGAGGAACAAGAAATTGTAAAGGAAAAATAAATCAAAGTAAGAATTAAACCTAAATCTAAGAAATTCTAATCCTAATTCTAGAGAGAAGAGGGAGCTTCTCTCTCTAGAAACTAAACTACATGATGCTAATGCTACAACCAATTACTCCCCCTTGCCCAAGCTTGAATTCTGCATGAAATAGCATTGGAAATGAGTTGGGTTGGGTCCAAAGTACTTCAGAAATCCCTGGAGGCGATTTCACTTTAGTGGGCCATGAGCAGCATCGGCATGCACGCGTACATGGTGCGTGCGCGCCCCTGAACGCGAAGCAACATATGGAAACTTTTATATCATTTCGAAGCTCCGGATGTTAGCTTTCCAACGCAACTGGAACCGCCTCATTTGGACCTCTGTAGCTCAAGTTATCGTCGTTTGAGTGTGAAGAGGTCTGGCTTGACAGCTTTACGGTTCCTTCATTTCTTCATGAGTTCTCCCACTTTGCATGCTTTTCTCCTCACTTCTTCCATCCAGTACTTGCCTTATGAATCTGAAATCACTCAAAAAATATATCAAGGCATCGAATGGAATTAAAGTGAGTTAAAATTAGATATTTTAAGGCCTAAAAAGCATGTTTTTACACTTAAGCACAATTCAAGGGAGAATTACAAAACCATGCTATTTTATTGAATAAATGTGGAAAAAGATGATAAATCCCCCAAATTAAGCACAAGATAAACCACAAAATCGGGGTTTATCAAATCTCCCCACACTTAAACCAAGCATGTCCTCATGCTAAAATCAAGAAAGAAGCAAAGGGGTATCAACATTTATTCAATGCAAACAAACTAAATGCAACCTATCTATATCTAATTGGTGCACGAATTTGTGATTCGCACAACTAACCAGCAAGTGCACTAGGTCGTCCAAGTAATACCTTACGTGAGTAAGGGTCGATCCCACGGAGATTATTGGTTTGAAGCAATCTATGTTTATTTTATTAATCCTAGTCAGGATGCCAATAAGATCAATTGGATTTAATGGTAAGAAGTCAAAGTATTTAAAATTATTAGAAAAATAAAAGAGAATCAAATCGTTACTTGGTGTGCAGTAATGAGAAATATGTTGGAGTTTTGGAGATGCTTTGTCCTTTGAATTTCTACTTTTCCTTGAAGTCCTCTTCCCACACGCAGGGTTCCTTCCATGGCAAGCTCAATGTAGGGTGTCACCGTTGTCAATGGCTACTTCCCATCCTCTCAGTGAAAACGTTC
>NC_029773.3:41470309-41473008 GCF_000817695.3 Arachis duranensis | reverse complement strand
CTATCCACGAGTTGAGGCCTTTCTTGGAGTTGAACTCCAAGTTATAACGTGTTTTGGGCGTTCAACTCTGGATCATGACGTGTTTCTGGCGTTTAACTCCAGACAGCAGCATGTACTTGGCGTTCAACGCCAAGTTACGTCGTCTTTCTTCGCGCAAAGTATGGACTATTATATATTTCTGGAAAGCCCTGGATGTCTACTTTCCAACGCCGTTGAGAGCGCGCCAATTGGACTCATGTAGCTCCAGAAAATCCATTTCGAGTGCAGGAAGGTCAGGATCCAACAACATCAGCAGTCCTTTTTTAGCCTAATTCAGATTTTTGCTCAACTCCCTCAATTTCAGCCAGAAAATACCTGAAATCACAGAAAAACACACAAACTCATAGTAAAGTCCAGAAATATGATTTTTGCCTAAAAACTAATATTATTCTACTAAAAACTAATTAAATTATGCTAAAATCTACATGAAATTACCCCCAAAAAGCGTATAAAATATCCGCTCATCACAACACCAAACTTAAACTGTTGCTTGTCCTCAAGCAACTAGATAAATAAAATAGGTTCTAACAGAAATTAAGAAGTAATAATATTTTAGAGTTTCAAATGAAGCTTAGATTCTTATTAGATGAGCGGGGCTTGTAGCTTTTTGTTTCTGAACAGTTATGGCATCTCCCTTTATCCTTTGAATTTCAGAATGATTGGCATCCATAGGAATTCAGAATTCAGATAGTATTATTGATTCTCCTAGTGTAGTGTGTTGATTCTTGAACACAGTTATTTTATGAGTCTTGGCCGTGGCCCTAAGCACTTTGTTTTCCAGTATTACTACCAGATACATAAATGCTACAGACACATGACTAGGTGAACCTTCTTCAGATTGTGACTTAGCTTTGCTAAAGTCCCCAGTCAGAGGTATCCAGAGCTCTTAAGCACACTCTGTTTGCCTTGGATCACGACTTTAACCACTCAGTCTCAAGTTTGTAACTTGAACCTGCATGCCACAAGCACATGGTTAGGGACAGCTTGGTTTAGCCGCTTAGGCCCTGGAACTATTTCCTTAGGCCCTCCTATCCATTGATGCTCAAAGCCTTGGATCCTTTTTACCCTTGCCTTTTGGTTTTAAAGGCTATTGGCTTTTTCTACTGCTCCTTCTTTTTTTTTTCGAATGGACTGCTTTTTCTTGCTTCAAGAATCAATTTCATGATTTTTCAGATCATCAATAATATTTTTCGTGTTCCTCATTCTTTCAGGAGCCCATATTCATCAAATTCAAAGTACAAGTTATGCATTGTTCAAGCATTCATTCAGAAGACAAAAAGTATTGCCACCACACATAATTAATTATAATTTTTATTATTAAGAACTCGAAAAATATAGATTACTTCTTTATTCAAAAAAAAATCTACTACTTTATTCATGCCTGATGATGATGAGAAAAATAAATTATAGCTTAATTGGAAATAAAATCAAAATAGATATACTAATTACTACTACTAAATATCTCCTAAGGTAAATTTCTATAGTAATACTATCACTAAGTTAAAGCAGAAAAATTGGAACTCAGCAACCTGTTGTTTTGAGGAGTAGATGTTCCTCTAGTCTGTGGGGTGTTGTTCAAGGATTAATTTTTTGGCACTTCAGCTCCCTTAGATCACGCCCTTGCTCTTCCTGTTCCTTAAGCAGTTTGCAAAGCATGCTACTTTGATTGCTTTGTTCTTCCCTTATTTGGTCCATAGCTTCTTGTAATTTGGAAATAGAAGCCTCAAGATGTTCCCAATATCCGAATTGAGGCAGTTCTGGGAGGGCTTCCTGTGCTCTCCTCTTGGTTGAATCATCTTGTTGCTGTTGTCTGACGATTGATATTTCAGTGATTGGCCTCTCAACTGGGATGTATTCTGTTATTCCCATCTTCACTCCAGCATCTTTGCAGAGCATAGAATTAAGCTTGGATAGGCTAATCTGGCGTCCTTGGAATTCCTGTTTGCTATTTTGTATAGCTCACATGATATCAGTTGATGGACTTCTACTTCTTTTCCCAACATGATGCAATGAATCATTACTGCTCTTTTAACAGTAACTTCAGAACAGTTGCTGGTAGGCAATATGGAATGCCCTATGAAGTCTAGCCAGCCTCTGGCTACTGGTTTTAGATCTTCTCTTTTGAGTTGATTTGGGATGCCAGTCGTGCTGGTGGTCCACCTGGCTTCAGGGATGCATATATCCTCTAGAATCTTGTCCAGACCTTTATTTACCCTCATCATTCTCCTATTAAAGGAGTCTGGGTCATCTTTCAGTTGGGGAAGCTTAAATATCTCCCTGATCTTGTCAGGATGGGTATGAACAATCTTCCCTCTGACTAAGGTCCAATGGTCATAGAGAGCAGCTCTAATTATTCTTTGCCTGTCTGTCTGCAATAGATTAGCATAGAACTCCTGAATCATATTCCTTCCCACTTTTGTTTCAGGATTAGCTAGGATTTCCCAGTTCCTGTTTCGAATTTGTTCTTGGATCTCCGAATATTCATCTTCTTTCAGACCGAATTTAACTTCCGGGATCACTGACCTCAGACCCATTATTTTGTGATAATGGTCTTCATGTTCTTTGGTTAAGAACTTCTCTTGATTCCAAAGATTCTTTGGATTAGTCTCTTTCTTTCCTCTTGAGTTGGTTTGTTTTCCCTTAGGAGCCATGATCTTGAT
>NC_029773.3:41468944-41470253 GCF_000817695.3 Arachis duranensis | reverse complement strand
TTTGAAAAAGATTTTAAAAAGATAATTGAGTTTTGAAAACAAACTTAAAAGAGTTGGATTGGAAAACAATTTGTCTTTATGGATTAAGATATATTTGAAATTTTTGAAACATGGATTTTTAGAAATCAGGATTTTTAGGAAACTAATTTGATATGAGGGATGACAATTTGAAGCATGTTTATGTAAGAAATCATGAATTGAAACATAAAAATTTAGAAAAAAAAATATAAAGAAAAAAATATAAAGAAAAACGAATTTTTACCTCCTCCCACCATCCTGGCGTTAAACGCCCAAACGATGCATGTTTTGGGCGTTTAACGCCCAAATGCTGCTTCTCCTGGGCGTTCAACGCCTGGCTGATGCTTCTTTCTGGCGTTGAACGCCAGGTGGTCCTTTGTCACTGGGCGTTTTTCTGAACGCCCAGGATGCTAACAATCTGGCGTTGAACGCCCAGAAGGTGCTTCTTTCTGGCGTTCAACGCCCAGAAGATGCTCCTTTCTGGCTTTCTGGCATTCAACGCCCAGAAGATGCTCCTTTCTGGCGTTTAACGCCCAGATGGCTACCCTTACTGGCGTTGAACGCCCAGTGGGTGCTTATTTTGGGCGTTCAACGCCCAAAACATTTCTTACTGGCTTTTTGATGCCAGTAAGCTTTCCAAATTTCCCTGTAACTCTGTGACTTCAATCAATTGTTACTTCACCTTTTGAAGATACTCTGGAATCTACCTGTAAAACTTGATCAATTAGAAAAAAAGAACAAATAAAATTAAATTTTGTGATTTGGCTGGGTTGCCTCCCAGCAAGCGCTTCTTTAATGTCATTAGCTGGACTATTACTGAACTTTAATTAAGTCTCATTTTTGAGCAGTCTTGCTCAAAATTACCTTCAAGATAATGCTTAACTCTTTGTCCATTAACAATGAACTTTTTGTTAGAGTCATTATCCTGAAGCTCTATGTATCCATATGGTGATACACTTGTAATCACATATGGACCTCTCCACCGGGATTTTAATTTCCCGGGGAATAATTTGAGCCTAGAATTAAATAGCAGAACTTTCTGCCCTGGCTCAAAGACTCTGGATGACAATTTCTTATCATGCCATCTTTTTGCTTTCTCCTTGTAAATTTTTGCATTCTCGAAAGCATTGAGTCTAAATTCCTCTAGCTCATTTAACTGGAGCAATCGTTTTTCTCCAGCTAACTTGGCATCAAGGTTCAGGAATCTGGTTGCCCAGTAGGCCTTGTGTTCCAGTTCCACTGGCAAGTGAAATGCCTTTCCATACACAAGCTGGTATGGAGAGGTCCCTAT
>NC_029773.3:41466423-41467064 GCF_000817695.3 Arachis duranensis | reverse complement strand
TGTTCTTGTAGGAACCAGTTCATTTTTTTCATTATGAACCACTGTCATGCCTCCCTTCTTAGGGACGACTTGGATAGGGCTCACCCAGGGGCTGTCAGAAATAGGATAAATAATCCCAGCCTCTAGTAATTTAGTGACCTCTTTCTGCACCACTTCTTTCATGGCTGGATTCAGCCGCCTTTGTGGTTGAACCACTGGCTTGACGTCATCCTCCAGTAGGATTTTGTGCATGCATCTGGCTAGGCTAATGCCGTTAAGATCACTGATGGACCATCCAAGAGCTGTCTTGTGTGTCCTTAGCACTTGAATTAGTGCTTCCTCTTCCTGTGGCTCTAGGGTAGAGCTTATGATTACAGGAAAGGTATTACCTTCTCCCAGAAATGCATATTTCAGGGATGGTGGTAATGGTTTGAGCTCGGGTTTAGGAGGTTTCTCCTCTTCCTGAGGAATTTTTAGAGGTTCTACTATTCTCTCTGATTCCTCCAGATCAGGCTAAACATCTTTAAAGATGTCCTCTAGCTCTGATTCGAGACCCTCAGCCATATTGACCTCTCTTACCAGAGAGTCAATAATATCAACACTCATGCAGTCATTTGGGGTGTCTAGATGTTGCATGGCTTTGACAACATTCAACTTGAACT
>NC_029773.3:41466028-41466360 GCF_000817695.3 Arachis duranensis | reverse complement strand
CCCTTTTTGGACGTCAATGAGGGTTCGTCCAGTTACTAGGAAAGGTCTTCCTAGAATGAGAGTTGCACTCTTGTGCTCCTCCATTTCCAGCACCACAAAGTCAGTAGAGAAGGCGAATGGCCCAACCTTGACAATCATGTCTTCAAACACGCCTGATGGGTGTTTAATGGAGCCATCAGCAAGTTGAAGACATATCCTGGTTGGTTTGATTTCTTCAGTCAAACCAAGCTTTCTGATAGTCGATGCAGGTATTAGGTTGATACTTGCCCCAAGATCACATAAAGCTTGCTTGGTGCAAGTACCCTCTAATGTGCATGGTATCATAAAGCTCA
>NC_029773.3:41465201-41465920 GCF_000817695.3 Arachis duranensis | reverse complement strand
GTTTCCCTCCAATCCTTCTTATGACTTAAGATCTCTTTCATGAACTTAGCATAAGCTGGTATTTGCTCAAGTGCTTCTGCAAACGGAATCTTTATTTCAAGAGTCCTGAGATAGTCTGCAAAGTGGGCAAATTGCTTATCCTGTTCCGCTTGGTGGAGTTTTTGAGGATAAGGCATTTTGGCTTTGTATTCCTCAACCTTAGTTGCTGCAGGTTTATTACCTACAGAAGTGGGTTGGGAAGCCTTTTTAGCAGGGTTGTCATCAGCACTTGTATGTGACTGATCCCCCACTGGCGTTTGAATGCTAGGGGTGAAAGCTGGGGTGGCGTTAGACGCCACCTCCTTGTTTGTTACTGGCGTTTGAACGCCAGAACCATGTTCCCTTTGGGCGTTCAACGCCGGATTCATGCTTGTTTCTGGCGTTGAACGCCAGGAATGAGCATGGTCTGGGCGTTCAGCGCCAGCATTATTCCTCTCTGGGCTTTGATTGTCCTCAGAGGGATTTTGAGTAGACATATGTTCATTTCTTGGCTTCCTGCTACTTTGAAGTGAGGTATTTAATGTTTTCCCACTTCTTAATTGTACTGCTTGGCATTCTTCTGCTATTTGTTTTGACAGTTGCTTTTCTGTCTGCTTTAATTGCACTTGCATATTCCTGTTAGCCATTCTTGTTTCCTGTAATATTTCCTTGAATTCGGCTAGCTGCTGAGTTAAAAAGTC
>NC_029773.3:41464645-41464867 GCF_000817695.3 Arachis duranensis | reverse complement strand
CTATTCCCATATGAAGCAGTAGTGGGGTTAGCATATGACCCCAGAGTCCTCCTGGACTGATCATTCCCACTTAATTCCATGATGGAATAAAAGAGATGATATGTATGTTGCTATTATTTATTTTATAAAAATTAATTTTTATAAAATAAAATAAAAACGAAATAAATAAAAGAAATTGAAAATATTTTGAAATTGAAATCTGAATTTTTATATAAAATTTTC
>NC_029773.3:41463732-41464506 GCF_000817695.3 Arachis duranensis | reverse complement strand
AAAGACACAAGATTTAAAATTTTTAGATCCAATGTTCCTTATTTTCGAAAATTTTGGAGGGAGAACACCAAGGAACACCAAACTTAAAAATTTTAAGATTAAAACACAAGAAAGACTCAAGAACATTTTGAAGATTCACATGAACACCAAGAACAAAAGAAAGAACACCAAACTTAAAATTTTTAGAAAACCAAGACAAATTTTCGAAAATCAAAGAAAACTTAACAAGAAAACACCAAACTTAGAGTTTGGCACAAGATTCAATCAAAGAAAAAATTATTATTTTTTATTTTTTATTTTTTTTATTTTTTTTTGAAAAAGATTCCAAAGAGGATACCCAATTATGAAGAACAACTACTAAAGCTCCAGCAAAATGGGCAGCAACTTCAGAGTTAATTTTAAAAATGGATATAAGTAAAAATTTTTGAAAGTTACTATTTGAAAAAGCACAAGAGAAACAAGAAAAGACACAAAACAAGAAAAACTAAAGATCAATCAAGAAAAATGAACAAGAACAACTTAAAGATCAAGGAAGAACCAAGAACACTAACACGAAAATTTTAAAGAAAATATAAAATATGCAATTAACATCAAACTTAAAATAAGACACTAAACTCACGAAAAATTAACAACTAATTAAGAAAAATAATATTTTTGAAAAGAAAATAAAAGACTCTGACCCAATTACCAAAATCTTCCTAATCTAAGAAATAAAATAAACCTTTAGTTGTTCAAACTCGAACAATCCCCGGCAACGGCGCCAAAAACTTGGTG
>NC_029773.3:41462935-41463226 GCF_000817695.3 Arachis duranensis | reverse complement strand
GTGGTTGTCAGGCACATGTTCATGGATTGAGGAAGGTGATGAGTGTCACGGATCATCACCTTCTCCATAATTAAGCGCAAATGAACATCTTAGATAAGAACAAGCGTGTTTGAATGGAAAACAAAGGAATTGTATTAAATCATCGAGACGCTGTAGAGCTCCTCACCCCCAACAATGGAGTTTAGAGACTCATGCCATCAAAAAGTATGTAATTCAGATCTGAAAATGTCATGAGGTACAAGATAAGTCTCTAAAGGTTGTTTAAATAGTAAACTAGTAACCTAGGTTTAT
>NC_029773.3:41454697-41462773 GCF_000817695.3 Arachis duranensis | reverse complement strand
GGTTATGACGTGTTTTGGGCGTTCAACTCCGGATCATGACGTGTTTCTGGCGTTTAACTCCAGACAGCAGCATGTACTTGGCATTCAACGCCAATTTACGTCGTCTTTCTTCGCGCAAAGTATGGACTATTATATATTGCTGGAAAGCCCTGGATGTCTACTTTCCAATGCCGTTGAGAGCGCGCCAATTGGACTCTTGTAGCTCCAGAAAATCCATTTCGAGTGCAGGGAGGTCAGGATCCAACAGCATCAGCAGTCCTTTTTCAGCCTAATTCAGATTTTTGCTCAACTCCCTCAATTTCAGCCAGAAAATACCTGAAATCATAGAAAAACATACAAACTCATAGTAAAGTCCAGAAATATGATTTTTGCCTAAAAACTAATATTATTCTACTAAAAACTAATTAAATTATGCTAAAATCTACATGAAATTACCCCCAAAAAGCGTATAAAATATCCGCTCATCAGTAATCTATCTACATAAATGCATCCACTTGGTCAAAACAAGTCAATTTCCAAGAATACATATACAAGCATAATGGCTAAAGCAGTAGCAATCAAATCAACCCACAATTGAATTGAATCATTGAAAGATTTTACAAACTTGCAAGAAAAGATGATCATGGGTGGAGACATGTAATTGAGCGACCGAACCCTCACCGGATATGTATCCGCTCTAGGCACTCAAGTGTATAGGGTTGATTCACTCAATTCTCCCCTAATCATGCTTTCCAATATTTGTTTTTCATCTAACAATTAATAATTACTTTATGCATGCATACAAATATCATGAGGGCTTTCCCATAGGTTGTAATGGAGCTAGGGTCAAGGTAGGATGCATATGGTCAAGTGAGCTTGAAATTCGAATCTTTGATTAACTTAAACTTTCCACCTAACCTATGACAACCTATACAATTCAAAACTAACCTAACTACCCATTCTTCACTTTTCACACACACTCATGCATTCTCTTTTTGATCACCACACATATGCATTGATTCTTATTGAGCTTTACTTGGGGCATTTTGTCCCCTTTTATTACTTTTCTTTTTTCTTTCTTTTCTTTATATTATTTTTTTGTTTTTCTCATTTTTTTCTTCTTTTCAAACTAAAATATATACAAGAACATCAATGCATATGGTTTACACATGACTAATACATGAGTATGTACCCAATTCCCAAGATTTTCAACACAAATACAAAATCTACTTTTATCTCTACTCAATGTTCTCAACTTTCCCAAAATCAAATGATAAACACTCTCACTAGCCTAAGCTAATCAAAGATCCAAATTAAGGACATTTATTATTTTTCACTTAGGCTTGTAATGTGCTACAATTAAGAATAAGTGGGTTAAGCATAGACTCAAAATTGGTTAACAATGGAAGATAAAAGGTAGGCTATTTGGGTAAATGAGCTATTTGAACAATGGCCTCAATCATATAAATGCATGTATACACAAAGTAATGGACATAAAGAATCAAACAAATCAAAGATTACAATCATATGAAGAGAATAATGCACACAAGAATGAAAATAAGTGGTTATGTATGATGTAACCACACAATTACGGCTCAAATCTCACATGCTTGTGTTCTTAGCTCAAGAACATGATCCACAAAATATATAATTCAAGCAAGTTCTAAAAAAGTTTTTTCCCAATCAATTGGGGTGCCCTCTAGATAAAATCCTTGAAAATTTTCATTATTTTGACTAAGCTTATTATATACATATGCAGAATAAGAAAATGCAACTAAAAATCCTAAAATGAAATGCAAAAGTGTTGGGGTTAGAAACTTGTCACCCAAAAACGCCGAGTGGTCGGACGACCTCCCCACACTTAAAAAAATTTGCACCGTCCTCGGTGCACTCAAAGATGAGCAAGGGGGTACGGCGACTTTTCGAGTTGCTACCTTCAGCTGGTAGATCAACCGGTTGCTGCGTGTTCTACTCCCGCTTCCATTTTTGCTTATGATGACTTATCCTGAACAATAGAAAATAGGATAGTAAGAAAAGTGAATGTGCAAGCAAGGAAGCGTAAACTATTGGAACGAGGTAAATCACTAGAATGAAGTGAATGGATTAGTATGACATTAATGAAAAATATGGGCGTGGGCCCTAACTTGCATGCGGTTTAGAACTCACACCCTAGTATTTGAAAGCCATGTCACAATTGTACAAAAGAAGTATGCACTTCACTCATTCTAGTGTGCTTGAAATACTTCAAAAGACTTGTAGGTTAAGTCAACCAAACAAGTAGTGAAGAGGCATGAAAGCATTCAAGCAATTAATCAAGCAATTGTGAAATTGGATAGTGCATGGACATTGATGGATGTGTAAGTAACTTAGTGAACAAAATGGTATATATGAAACTTACATAACAAACAATGACACATATTGAAGTTGTTGCAACACCTTAGTGACATAGAGGTGAAACACATGGATGCTATGGAACTTAGGAAAAAGGAATATGGAAGTAGAAATTAATCACATAGCAAGCATGGTCTACAAAGCTTAGAAAGCTCAAAAATATGTCACTAGGTAAGCTTTCAATCCAATTTCACAACTCTAAAATCTCAATGCGTGAAATAGGCGATGTGAATAAGGGTAAACCATAAACAAGTATCACCTAAAAAAATGCAATGATAATATACAATTGCCTGACAATGGATGATGAATGCATGGTGGCCAAAACATGGAATTCATAAGAGTTAAGAAGCTCAAAGGCAATGTAACATTCACTTGGTGTTCACAAATGTTAAACATGAAAACTCAAAATCAAGTAACCAATTGTAACCTCAACGAAGAAATCCAACAATGAAAATCAAGAGAATTATGCTAAAATAGCATCAGTTAATACTAAGCAGCAATAAACGGCAAACAAAATTAATAATCCAATATTTATAATGAAAAATAGAAAATAAAATAAAAAATTGAACTAATTAAACGAGTAAATAACAAACTAGAATAAATGGTTATGGATGGTGTTTGATAGTGTTGGATGATGGGCGAGAGAAGGGAAGCAGAAAAGAGAAGAAGGAAAGAAATGGAAAGAGGGGAAGAAAAGAAGGTGGGTGAAACAGGACAAACCACGCGGGCGTGCAAGTGGTGCGTGCGCGTGGATTGGTGGAATGGCATCAACGCGTACGCGTGCGGTACGCGTGCGCGTGGGTGGGTTATTTGGACAACGACACGTGCGCGTGCTTGACGCGTACGCATGGGTCCTAGCACAAGGTTGGCACGAGGTGGGCACAACTCTCGGGAAAATGTATGGAAGGGTGAAACTTTCAATTCACGCGTACGTGCACATGACGCGTGTGCGTGGATGGTCGAAATGGCTTGGGCACGCGTACGCGTACGTGACGCGTGCGCGTGGGTTGGTGCTCTGTTTTTCAAAATTTTTCATGTTTTTACACCAAACCAAGCATTCCAATCCTCCAAACAACTACCAAAACATCATAAAACCTTATTTAACCTACTAGACTCCCAAATAAACTAAACTAACTAAACAAAACATGAATTCAAACTAATTTACCATATATACAAAAGAGAAAAAGGGAAAGATGTTACCATGGTGGGGTGTCTCCCACCTAGCACTTTTGTTTATTGTCCTTAAGTTGGACTTATAGGGAGCTTCCATCAAGGTGGCTTGTGCTTGAATCCATCCTTGAACATCCACCAATGCTTGGACTTCCATTGTGCTTCATCATTCAAAGTTAATAACTCCAAGCTTCGATGGAGTTCTTCACAAACCATGGGCTCCCAAAGTTGATTCTCCTTGTGTGATCCGGGATCCCACACTTTGTTTTCACACCCGTCCTTGAGTTGATCATGGTGATTTCCTCCGGATGGCAAGAGAGCTAAATTCTCATAGAGGCACCAAGCTACCCTCCTAGACCCCTCTAGTTGAGCACTACTGCAACCTTTATATCTCATGTTTGAAGCATCAACCATAATGAACCTTGATGTATAATTCCAACCACTAACCATCTCCCTTTTACTCTTAAAGCCATAAATATGTCTAAGTTGACCATCCGTCTCAAGCAAACCATATTCAAGGGGAATAATAAATCTTGAGTATAAGGAATTTACCCACTTGAATAAAAGAATGGATGGTGGTGGCTTGGGGAGAGGTATCTCCAATGTGCTAGCAAGCTTTACTCCCTTGTGTTCTTCCTTGGTTGCCTCCACCTTTTCACAAACTTCTTCACTTTCAATCCTTTGTTCATCATTTTCATCTAGCTCTTCTCCATCACTCAAATCATAGATAGGAGGAAGAGAGAAATCTACCTCCACATTGCTTTCTAATTCATTGGGAGAAGGTTCTTCAAATTCAAAGGATTCTTCACCAAGAATATTGGATGCATGGTCTTCATCACCAAGGGAACTCAATTCTTGCTTCATTCCCTCCAAGTCTTCATTCAAAATTTGTTTTGGAGGTTGTGCATGGTCCTCCGTAACATCAAACTCAATCTTTTTGGAGGAATTTTCTTCAACTCGAGGTTCCCATGGAGGTTCCGCATCTCCTAAGTCTTCAACCACTTCTTCCTTGTCTTCGATGATCATAGGCTTCTCCAATTGTTCTAACACAAAATTACATTCCTCCTTATCCACCGGAGTTTCCAATCTCTCCTTCATGCTATGTTCTTCATTAGATTCTCCACATGTAGCCATAGGAGTTCCTTGAGTGCTCAAATATTGGGAGGCTAATTGATTTGTTACCGCATTTAGGGCGGCCATGAAATTTTGCACATCCATTTTCATCTCTTCTTGTCCTTGAGCAAGAACATCAAGGATGGTATCCATTGGAGATTGGGGTGGATAGAAGGGCTCATTGTCTTAGAGAAAGGGTTCAAAATAGGAAGGTGGTTCTTCTTGGTAAGGGTATGGTGGTGTATATTGAGGTTGTTCTTGAGAGTAGTAATCTTGGAATTGTGGTTCCATGTATGGCTCATATGGTTCAAAAGGAGGTTGGTATGGTGGGTAAGGATCATGGTCATATGGAGGTGTTTGGTGAAAATAGGCTTGTGAGTGTGGTTGAGGTTCGTGTTGAGGGTATGACTCTGATGAGCGGATAACTTATACGCTTTTTGGCATTGTTTTTAGGTAGTTTTTAGTAGATTCTAGTTAGTTTTTAGTATATTTTTATTAGTTTTTAGGAAAAATTCATATTTCTGGACTTTACTATGAGTTTGTGTATTTTTCTGTGATTTCAAGTATTTTCTGGCTGAAATTGAGGGATCTGAGCAAAAATCTATTTTAGGCTGAAAAAGGACTGCTGATGCTGTTGGATTCTGACCTCCCTACACTCGGAATAAATTTTTTGGAGCTACAGGAGTCCAATTGGCGCGCTCTCAATTGGGATGGAAAGTAGACATCTAGGGCTTTCCAGAAATGTATAATAGTCCATACTTTGCCCGAGATTTGATGGCCCAAACCGGCGTTCCAAATCAGCTCAAAACTGCCCGGCGTTAAACGCCGGAACTGGCACAAGAATGGGAGTTAAACGCCCAAACTGGCACAAAAGCTAGCATTTAACTCCAAGAAAAGTCTCTACACATGAAAGCTTCAATGCGCAGCCCAAGCACACACCAAGTGGGCCTGGAAGTGGGTTTTTATGTCATTTACTCATTTCTGTAAACCCTAGACTACTAGTTCTCTACAAATAGGACCTTTTACTATTGTATTCTCATCTGGATAGCTATCTTTGATCAGTCTTATGCTATATTAGATCATGGGGCTGGCCTCACGGCCATGCCTAGACCTTGTTCTTATGTATTTTCAACGGTGGAGTTTCTACACACCATAGATTAAGGTGTGGAGCTCTGCTGTACCTCGAGTATTAATGGAATTACTATTGTTCTCCTATTCAATTCAGCTCATTCTTGTTCTAAGATATTCATTCGCACCCAAGAACATGATGAATACCTTAGATTGAGTGGATATCTCTTGGATCCCTTAATCGGAATCTTCGTGGTATAAGCTAGAATTGATGGCGGCATTCAAGAGAATCCGGAAGGTCTAAACCTTGTCTGTGGTATTCTGAGTAAGATTCAAGGATTGAATGACCGTGACGAGCTTCAAACTCCTGAAGGCTGGGCATTAGTGACAGACACAAAAGAATCAATGGATTCTATTCCAACCTGATTGAGAACCGACAGATGATTAGTCGTGCTGTGATAGAGCGCGTTGAACATTTTCACTGAGAGGACGGGACTGTAGCCACTGACAACGGTGATGCCCAACATATAGCTTGCCATGGAAAGGAGTAAGAAGGATTGGATGAAGACAGTAGGAAAGCAAAGAGACGGAAGGGACAAAGCATCTCCATACGCTTTTCTGAAATTCTCACCAATGAATTACATAAGTATCTCTATCTTTATTTTATGCTTTATTCATATATCACCCATAACCATTTGAATCTACCTGACTGAGATTTACAAGATGACCATAGCTTGCTTCATACCAATAATCTCCGTGGGGTCGACCCTTACTCGCGTAAGGTTTATTACTTGGACGACCCAGTGCACTTGCTGGTTAGTTGTGCGAAGTTGTGACATTATGTTTAGACCATGGTATTGAGCACCAAGTTTTTGGAGCCATTACCGGGGATTGTTTGAGTTGTGAAAAGTAGAGATCACAATTTCGTACACCAAGTTTTTGGCGCCGTTGCCGAGGATTGTTTGAGTTTGGACAACTGACGGTTCATCTTGTTGCTTAGATTAGGTATTTTTCTTCAGAGTTCTTAAGAATGAATTCTAGTGTTTCAAGGTGATGTTCTTATCATCACCAAAGCTGATTGATTCTCATCAATTTAGCTCTTGAATACAATGTCCTACTGAAGCTTGAATAGCCATGTCTAATTTCTTTAGACTAAAGCTTTAGACTAACATTGCATGATTCCTGGAATTCTCATTAATAATTTTGATATCTTTATTTTCTTTTCCACTTAAATTTCCAAAAATCCAAAAAAATTACAAAATCATAAAAACCAAAAATAATTTTATGTTTCTTGTTGAGTCTTGTTTCTGTTCTCCTTGCATTTTTCGAATTCATTCATGTGTCTTCATTGATCTTCAAGTTGTTCTTGATGATTTCCTTGTTCTGATCTTTAAATTCCCTTGTCTTGAGAGTTTTGTTGTTTCTCATATGCATTCTCATTTTGTTAGTGTCAATAGTATATAAACTTCTAGGTTTGGTGTCTTACATGCATTGTTTATTTGATTTTAGTTGCATTTTGATCATTCCTCATTATTAAAAATCCAAAAAATTTTTTAATTTGTGTCTTTTCAAGTCAATAATACAGAGAATTGAACATTCAGAACATACAACAGAGGAATTACACAAAAAAAGCTGGGCGTTCAAAATGCCCAGTGAGGAAGGAAAACTGGCGTTTAAACGCCAGCCAGGGAACCTGGCTGGGCGTTTAATGCCCAAAAGGGTAGTGTTTTGGGCGTTAAACGCCAGAATGGATACCATTCTGGGCGTTTAACGCCAGGATGGCACAAGAGGGAAGATTTTGTTTTTAATTCAAATTTTTTTCAAGTTTTCAAAATTTTTCAAAATCATATCTTTTTCAAATCATATCTTTTCAATCATATATTTTCAAAATCAATTTCTTTCCTTTTTCAAAAATACTTGCTAACAATTAATGATTTGATTCAACATTTCAAGTATGCTGCCTTTTCTGTTGAGAAAGGTTTAATGTTTGAATCATATCTTTTCTTGTTAGCCAAGTCATTAATTTTCAAAATCAAATCTTTTAAATTGTTTTTCAAACCATATCTTCTCAATCATATCTTTTTAAAACCATAACTTTTCAATCATATCTTCTTAATCACATCTTTTTCAAAATAGTTTTCAATCATATCTTTTTAATTTCTAATTTCAAAATCTTTTTCAAAATTCACTTGATTTTTTTTCCACTCTTAGTTTTCGAAAATCAATTAGTATTTTTTTTCAAAATGTTTTTAAAATCTTTTTAATTTATTTTCGAAAATTTCTTCCCCTCTTCTCACATCCTTCTATTTATGGACTAACACTACTCCTTAATGCACAATTCGAACTCCATCTTTC
>NC_029773.3:41451805-41454639 GCF_000817695.3 Arachis duranensis | reverse complement strand
TCCTTCTATTTTTCTTTTCCTCTGACACCTCAAGGAATCTCTATACTGTGACATAGAGGATTCCATATTTTCTTGTTCTCTTCTCTTTCATATGAGCAGGAGCAAAGACAAAAGCATTCTTGTTGAGGCTGACCCTGAACCTGAAAGGACCTTGAAGCGAAAGCTAAGAGAAGCTAAGACACAACTCTCTGTAGAGGACCTAACAGAAATATTCAAACAAGAAGAAGACATGGCAGCCGAAAATAACAACAATGCCAATAATACAAAGAAGGTTCTGGGTGACTTTACTGCACCTACTCCCAACTTCTATGGGATAAGCATCTCTATCCCTGCCATTGGAGCAAACAACTTTGAGCTTAAGCCTTAATTAGTTTCTCTAATGCAACAGAATTGCAAATTCCACGGACTTCCGTTGGAAGATCCTCATCAGTTTTTAGCTGAATTCTTGTAAATCTGTGACACTGTCAAGACTAATGGGGTTGACCCTGAGGTCTACAGACTTATGCTATTCCCTTTTTACTGTAAGAGACAGAGCTAGAATATGGTTAGACTCACAACCTAAAGAAAGCCTGAACTCTTGGGAAAAGCTAGTCAATGCCTTCTTGGCAAAGTTCTTTCCACCTCAAAAATTGAGTAAGCTTAGAGTGGAAGTCCAGACCTTCAGACAGAAGGAAGGTGAATCCCTCTATGAAGCTTGGGAAAGATACAAACAATTGATCAGAAAATGTCCTTCTGACATGCTTTCTGAATGGAGTATCATAGGTATCTTCTATGATGGTCTATCTGAACTGTCCAAGATGTCATTGGATAGCTCTGCAGGAGGATCTCTTCATCTGAAGAAGACGCCTGCAGAAGCTCAAGAACTCATTGAAATGGTTGCAAATAACCAATTCATGTACACTTCTGAAAGGAATCCTGTGAACAATGGGATGAATCAGAAGAAAGGGGTTCTTGAGATTGATACTCTGAATGCCATATTGGATCATAACAGAATATTGACTCAGCAAGTCAATATGATTTCTCAAAGTCTGTCTGGAATGCAAGCTGCACCAGGCAGTACTAAGGATGCTTCATCTGAAGAAGAAGCTTATGATCCTGAGAACCTTTCAATGGAAGAGGTGAACTACATGGGAGAACCCTATGGAAACACCTATAATCCTTCATGGAGAAATCATCCAAATCTCTCATGAAAGGATCAACAGAGACCTCAACAAGGTTTCAACAACAATAATGGTGGAAAAAACAGGTTTAGTAATGGCAAGCCTTTTCTATCATCTTTTCAGCAACAGACAGAGAATTCTAAGAAGAGTCACTCTAACTTAGCAACCATGGTCTCTGATCTAATCAAAACCACTCAAAGTTTCATGACTGAAACAAGGTCCTCCATTAGGAATTTCGAGGTACAAGTGGGACAGCTGAGCAAGAAAATTACTGAACTCCCTCCTAGTACTCTTCCAAGCAATACAGAAGAGAGTCCAAAAGGAGAATGCAAGGCCATTAACATGACCCACATGGCCAAACTTGGAGAGGAGGAAGAGGCAGTGATCGCCACTGAGGAAGACCTCAATGGACGTCCACTAGCCTCCAATGAGTTCCCTAATGAGGAACCATGGGAATCTGAGGCTCATACTGAGACCATAGAGATTCCATTAGATTTACTTCTACCTTTCATGAGCTCTGATGAGTATTCTTCCTCTGAAGAGGACGAATATATCACTGAAGAGCAAGTTGCTAAATACCTTGGAGCAATCATGAAGCTAAATGACAAGTTATTTGGTAATGAGACTTGGGAGGATGAACCCTCTTTGCTCACTAAAGAACTGGATGACTTGACTGGGCAGAGATTACCTCAAAAGAGACAAGACCCTGGAAGGTTCTCAATACCTTGTACCATAGGCACCATGACCTTTGAGAAGGCTCTGTGTGACCTAGGGTCAAGCATAAACCTCATGCCTCTCTTTGTAATGGAGAAGCTAGGGATCTTTGAGGTGCAAGTTGCAAGAATCTCACTAGAGATGGCAGACAATTCAAGAAAACAAGCTTATGGACTTGTAGAGGATGTTCTGGTAAAGGTTGAAGACCATTACATCCCTGCTGATTTCATTGTCCTAGAGACTGGGAAGTGCATGGATGAATCCATCATCCTTGGCAGACCCTTCCTAGCAACAGCAAAGGCTGTAATTGATGTTGACAGAGGAGAATTGATCATTCAAGTGAATAAAGAATCCTTTGTGTTTAAGGCTCAAGGATATCCCTCTGTTACCATGGAGAGGAAGCATGAAGAGCTTCTCTCAAAACAGAGTCAAATAGAGCCCCCACAGTCAAACTCTAAGTTTGGTGTTAGGAGGCCACAACCAACTTCTAAGTTTGGTGTTGAACCCCCACATTCAAACTCTAAGTTTGGTGTTGGGAGGTTCCAACATTGCTCTGAACATCCGTGAGGCTCCATGAGAGCCCACTGTCAAGCTACTGACATTAAAGAAGCGCTTGTTGGGAGGCAACCCAATATTATATTTATCTATTTTCCTTTGTTATTTTATGTTTTCTGTAGGTTGATGATCATAGAAAGCCACAAAATCAATTGAAAAAGCAAAAACAGAATGAAAAACAGAAAGAGAAACAACACACTCTGGAGGAAAACCTTGCTGGCGCTTAAACGCCAGTAAGGGCAGCAAATGGGCGTTTAACGCCCAGTCTGGCACCATTCTGGGCGTTTAACGCCAGAAAGGGGCACCAGACTGGCGTTAAACGCCAGGAAAGGACAAGAAGTTGGCGTTAAACGCCATAAATGGGACCAGCCCGGCGTTTAACGCCAGAATTGGCAAAAAGAGCAC
>NC_029773.3:41450568-41451662 GCF_000817695.3 Arachis duranensis | reverse complement strand
TCACCTATCAAATCCCACCATTCTCTTCACCACTCACATCCATCCTTCATAAAACCCCACCTACCTTACCATTCAAATTCAAACTACTTTCCCTTCCAAACCCACCCATACATGACCGAACCCTACCCCTCTCTCCACCCTTATATAAACCCATCTTCACCCCCTCATTTTCACACAACCTAAATACTACTTCTCCCCCTATTCACTCCTTCATTTTCCCACAACCTAAACACTACTTCTCCCCCCTTTGGCCGAACACGAAGCCATTCCCTTCTCCTCTATTTCTTCTTCTTCTACTCTTTTCTTCCTTTTTTTGCTCGAGGACGAGCAAACCTTTTAAGTTTGGTGTGGTAAAAGCATTGCTTTTTGTTTTTCCATAACCATTTATGGCATCCAAGGTCAGAGAAACCTCTAGAAAGAGGAAAGGGAAGGCAAAGGCTTCTACCTCCGAGTCATGGGCGATGGAGAGATTCATCTCAAGGGTACATCAAGACCACTTCTATGAAGTTGTGGCCATGAAGAAGGTGATCCCCGAGGTCCCTTTAGAACTCAAAAAGAGTGAATATCCGGAGATCCGACATGAGATCTGAGGAAGAGGTTGGGAAGTTCTTACCAACCCCATTCAACAAGTCGGAATCTTAATGGTTCAAGAGTTCTATGCCAATGCATGGATCACCAAGAACCATGATCAAAGTGTGAACCCGGACCCAAAGAATTGGCTTACAATGGTTCGGGGGAAATACATGGATTTTAGTCCGGAAAATGTAAGGTTGGCATTCAACTTGCCTATGATGCAAGGAGATGAACATCCTTACACTAGAAGGGTCAACTTTGATCAAAGATTGGACCAAGTCCTCATAGACATTTGTGAAGAGGGCGCTCAATGGAAGAGAGATTCAAGAGGGAAGCCGGTCCAATTGAGAAAGCATGACCTCAAGCCCGTGGCTAGGGGATGGTTGGAGTTTATCCAATGCTCAATCATTCCCACTAGCAACCGGTCCGAAGTTACTATAGACCGGGCCATCATGATTCATAGCATCATGATTGGAGAGGAAGAAGAAGTTCATGAGGTTATATCCCAAGAACTTTATAAG
>NC_029773.3:41442169-41449710 GCF_000817695.3 Arachis duranensis | reverse complement strand
TAAAGTAGCTATGTTCAAGAATCATCATACTTAACTAGGAGAATCAATAACACTATCTGGATTCTGAGTTCCCATAGAAGCTAATCATTCTGAATTTCAAAGGATAGAGTGAGATGCCCAAATTGTTCAGAGGCAAAAAGCTAAAAGCCCCGCTCATCTAATTAATACTGATCTTCATAGATGTTTCTGGAATTCATTGCATATTCTCTTCTCTTTATCTTATTTGATTTTCAGTTGCTTGGGGACAAGCAACAATTTAAGTTTGGTGTTGTGATGAGCGGATAATTTATACACTTTTTGGCATTGTTTTTAGTATGTTTTTACTATGTTTTAGTTAGTTTTTATTATATTTTTATTAGTTTTTAGTTAAAATTCACTTTTCTGGACTTTACTATGAGTTTGTGTGTTTTTTCTGTGACTTCAGGTATTTTTTGGCTGAAATTGAGGGACCTGAGCAAAAATCTGATTCAGAGGCTGAAAAGGACTGCAGATGCTGTTGGATTCTGACCTCCCTGCACTCGAAGTAGATTTTCTGGAGCTACAGAAGCCCAATTGGCGCGCTCTCAACTGCGTTGAAAATTAGACATTCTGGGCTTTCCAGCAATGTATAATAGTTCATACTTTGCCCAAATCATGGGCTTTCCATAAATGTATAATAGTCCATACTTTGCCCGAGATTTGATGGCCCAAACCGGCGTTTCAAATCAGCTCATGAATTGTAGCGTTTAACGCCGGAATTGGCACATGAATGGGAGTTAAACGCCCAAACTGGCACAAAAGGTGGCGTTTAACTCCAAGAAAAGTCTCTACACATGAAAGCTTCAATGCTCAGCCCAAGCACACACCAAGTGGGCCCGGAAGTGGGTTTTTATGTCATTTACTCATTTCTGTAAACCCTAGACTACTAGTTCTCTACAAATAGGACCTTTCACTATTGTATTCTCATCTGGGTAGCTATCTTTGATCAGTCTTATGCTATCTTAGATCATGGGGCTGGCCTCACGGCCATGCCTAGACCTTGTTCTTATGTATTTTCAATGGTGGAGTTTCTACACACCATAGATTAAGGTGTGGAGCTCTGCTGTACCTCGAGTATTAATGCAATTACTATTGTTCTTCTATTCAATTTGGCTTATTCTTGTTCTAAGATATCACCTGTTCCTCAACTTGATGAATGTGATGATCCGTGACACTCGTCATCATTCTCACCTGTGAACGTGTGCCTGACAACCACCTCTATTGTACCTTAGATTGAGTGGATATCTCTTGGATTTTCACTGAGAGGACGGGATTGTAGCCACTGACAACGGTGATGCCCAACATACAGCTTGCCATGGAAAGGAGTAAGAAGGATTGGATGAAGACAGTAGGAAAGCAGAGAGACGGAAGGGACAAAGCATCTCCATACGCTTATCTGAAATTCTCACCAATGAATTACATAAGTATCTCTATCTTTATTTTATGCTTTATTCATATATCACCCATAACCATTTGAATCTTCCTGACTGAGATTTACAAGATGACTATAGCTTGCTTCATACCAACAATCTCTGTGAGGTCGACCCTTACTCGCGTAAGGTTTATTACTTGGATGACCCAGTGCACTTGCTGGTTAGTTGTGCGAAGTTGTGACATTATGTTTAGACCATGGTATTGAGCACCAAGTTTTTGGAGCCATTACCGGGGATTGTTTGAGTTGTGAAATGTAGAGATCACAATTTCGTGCACCACACATCCCAAAAGAATGAAATGCCTCAACAACCTATGTGTTTCTGTGAGATATTTGATGTATGGGGCATTGACTTTATGGGACCATTTCCCAACTCCAGTGGGTATCTATATATTTTGTTAGCGGTTATCTATGTGTCAAAGTGGGTAGAAGCAATACCTACTCGCCTTGACGACACCAATACCGTCATTTCTTTTATTAGGAATAACATTGTATGCTGTTATGGGTCACCACGAGCAATTGTGAGCGACCAAGGATCCTACTTTTGTAACAGGAAAGTAGAGGCACTGCTCAAGCGCTATGGAGTGGTGCATAAGGTTGCCACTGCTTATCATTCGCAAACCAACGGACAAGCAGAAGTGTCCAACCGTGAGATTAAGAGAATCTTGGAGAAAGTAGTCAATTCGCAAAGGAAGGATTGGAGCATCCGGTTAGGAGATGCACTATGGGCGTATAGAACGGCCTACAAGACTCAGTTGGGGATGAGTCCCTTCCGGATCGTCTATGGTAAGGCATGCCACCTTTTGGTGGAAATTGAGCACAGAGCCTATTGGGCAGTAAAGCGATGCAACATGGATTTGACCCAAGCCGGAGTAGCCAGAAAATTACAGCTAGAGGAGCTCGAGCGTTTGAGGAACAAAGCGTGTGAGAATGCCCGGATTTACAAAGAAAAGACTAAAGCATTCTATGACAATTACATTCGGAAGGACTTCCAAGAAGGTGATGAGGTTCTCCTCTACAATTTGAGACTTTATTTCATACTTGGCAAGCTCCGCTCTAGATGGGAAGGACCTTTCAAGGTGAAGGAGATAAAGCCCTATGGAGTGGTGGAGTTGTTTGATCCTAAAAGTGAAGCAACTTTCAAGGTGAATGGACATAGAGTGAAGAAGTACCATGGGTACAAGCTCCTAAAAGAGTTAGAGGTGTTCCTATTGGAGGATTCACCTAGAGAAGGAGAAGTTTGAGCAACTGACCGTCCTACTTAAGGACGTTAAAGAAAAGTGCTTGGTGGGAGGCACCCACCGTAGTAAGATCTTCCTTGTATATACCATTATGCTTTTAGTTTAGATTCTTGTGGATTTTGTGATTTCTTGATGTTGTTGACTGCTTAGGAATTCTAGTTGTTGATCTTGTTAGGTAACTAGGATGTTTAGATAGATTTCATTATTTTGGTATGGAAGAATTGTTAAAGTGGAGAGAATGCTATATTTTGAATGGTGCATGAATTTGTGAAGTGTTCTCTTGCCTACTATCTTGAACACCTACCAAGAATATGTTAGAATAGCTCTTCTTATGCTTAAATAAAAAAAAGAGAGAGAGAGAAGGAAAAAAGGGGCATCCGCGCGCGAGTGCACTGTGCACGCGCGCGCCGGTGGTGCATTCTTACTCATGGGCCGAAAATCCGAGAGTTATGCCCACCTTGTGCCCACTTTATGTCCACTTCATGCCACCTCCCACGCGCCAGCGTACATGCTGCCAGCGCGCCCCACTTGCAACTTGGCCATCGACGCGCAAGCGCATTGTGCGCGCACGCGCCGATGGTGTACTGTGCACTTCCCGGTACAAAGAAACTGAGAGTTGTGCCATGCTTGTGCAATTTTTGTGCCTAGCCTGTGCCCGCACTGACGCATCCGCGCACTGCGCGCGTCCGCGCCGGTATCCAACCCCCATCAAGCACGCATCAGCGCGCCTGTGCTGCATGCCAACTCTGGTATAAAAAAACCGAGACTTATGCCGGCTTTGTGCCAGTTCTGTGCCAGAGGCACAGCTATATTCGTGCGAGCGCGCTAATGACGCACTCGCGTCCCTCGCTCAACTTTCACTGACGCGCCAGCGCACTGTGCGTGCGCGCCTCGGTCGCGCGAACCCGTTTTAAAGCTGCGCGCTCTGTTTCTCTCACCCCCTTTCTTATTTCTTTGTTCTTCTTCTTCTATCCCTTCTCTTCTCTTCTCACCTCTTCTCTTCCATACTCCACCACCACTGTCTCCGGCTACTCGCCGACGACCACCACCTCTTCTGGTGGCACTACATCTTTTCCCTTTCTTTCTCATCTTCAAAAAGAACATTTACCTTGTTCTTTTACATTTCTCAAGGTTCTACTTCCTCCATTTCTCATCTATTACTTTCTTTGCATCACTTCTTTTTTTTTTCTAGTTAGATTTTTCTTGTTATTTACTTATTTTCTCTTTTAGTTACTTGATTATACCACTTGCTTTTTGCTTGTTTACTTTTTCTTCTTTTGTTTCTCCCATGGATGTTGAACTCGAACTTTGATTACTTTGATGGATCTTCTTGATTATTTTTCATTATTTTTGTGAATGGATGATGTTGTGTGATGATTAATACTTCATTTTGAGCTTCTAATTGGTTGAGTATAGCATAATTGCTCATTGCTTGTTAAATGCACACCAAGTGTTCGAGGAAATAAACATATGCCATCTTGGTTTATTCTAGTCATATATCTTCAATTTGGTGCTTCCTCCTCATTCACTTTCTCTCTTCTAAGTGCATTGAACACATTTTGCTTATTACTTGCTAATTAGATACTCATTGAAAATGACTTGCTCTTTGTTTTGGATGCTTGAGATCATTCCTCTCATGCCATATCGCATGCTTTACTTCCTCTTGCATCCCATGCCAAGTGTTGTGACCCATACTTCTATGACTACTTTGTTGCACTATTTCTTTTGGGGACACTTCTCACTTGCATGAATGTTAAGTTAATCCTTTGGGTTTAACATTTTCCTTCTTTCCCCTCCTTTTCAGGATGGCCACCAAGAAAGGCATGGGGAAAGCTTCGAGGAAACCAGCCGCAAAGAGAGCACCTCCAAAGTCACGCTCTAAGGCGCACTCTTCACTAGGAGCCAAACCTCTATCTAAGAAGGCGAAGGCACCCGCACCTATTGATGAAAATGAAAAGAGCAAACCGGCAAAAGATTCTTCAAGGTTCCCCAATCGCTTCTGTGAACTTATGTTCCCCTTCATGGTTGAGAGGAACTATCATGCTGAGCATCTACTCGCTCCGTCGGATAAAGTTACTCCTTGTATTCTGCCCCACATTGAACAGCGAGGATGAGAGTTTCTTCTGAGAAAACCACAAGAGGTCAACCTCTTATGGGTGGTAGAGTTCTACACTAACTAACATCTCTCCTCTCTTCAATCAGTTATACGTGCGCCGAAAGCAAATCTTAGTGTCAGAAGAGGCTATTCAGCAAGTGCTTAATGTCTTACCAGTACCAAGTGACATGGATGGCTACCAAGAGGTCTTACATCAGCGAGAAAAATCTGGATTTGACTAGGACTTGATCCTCTAAGTCATTGCTGAACCAGAAGCTTTTTGGACCCATGGTCAACTCCGGATGCGACCCAAGTGCATTGACGCACGTTTCCTCACTGTAGAAGCTAGGGCTTGGGCCCAGATCCTATCTCACTATGTCCTACCTAGCACCCACAAGTCATCCATCACGGCGGATCTCGCTTTGCTTGTTTGGTGTGTTCTAACGGGGAGACCGGTGAACATTCCGCTTCTTGTCAAGCAAGCGATGGGTCAAATCCATGACCGGGAAAATTTTCCATTTCCAGCATTAATATCTGATTTAGTTGCTGCTACAGGTGTTCCTTGGGAAGCCATGGACACGAAAGCTATAATTCCGGCTAAGTGCAATGTGGTCCCAAGTGAAAAATACTTACATCTTCCCATGAACAAACCAAGCCTTGACTTAGCCCCACCATCTATAATTCCTCCCACCTCATCATCACCACCGCAACAAAGATCCACCCATCAAAGGATAGAAGATCTACATCGGAAGATTGATAGATATGAGCGGCGCAACCAACGCCAATACACTTACATCAAGAAGCTTCTGCGTTTTGTTACCCCTAGCATGGAGGAACCCAAAATATTCACATCCACCTCCAACCCAAGTGATGGGAGGTCTGATGAAGGGGATAGTGAAGGTTTTGGTTCCAACCGTCCTTTGCGCATTCTTAGTAGCACAGAGAACCGTGCTAAATTTTAAGTGTGGGGAGGTCGTTCGACCAATCTCCATGAGTAACAATCTCTTCCTTTCAATACCCATGGATTTATCTTTTTCTTAGTAGTTAGTACATTGCATGTGTAGTTAGTCTTTCTTGTAAATATTCCTTGCATGGTAGTTAGTCTCTATAGAGTTGCTTGGTCAAATAATAACTTCTTTTCCAAGAAACAGTGTTTTGGGGTACCCTACCAAATTGAAAAATTTTTTTGTATTGAACTTGCTTCAAAAATGTATTTTGGAACATAGTGATTGAGCTAAGAACACAAGCATATAAGTTTTGAGCCTAATTGTGTGGTTACATTTTATAACCATTTATTTTCATTCTTGTGTGCATTATTCTCTTTCTATGATTGTAATCTTTGATTTGTCTGATTCTATATGTCCATTACTTTGTGTATGAATGAATTTACATGATCGAGGCCATTATTTCAATAGTCACTTTTCCCAAACGGCCTTAACCCTTTTATCTACCATTGCTAACCAACTTTGAGCCTATGATAAACCCTCTTTGTTCCTAAAAAGAGCGCATCAACAACTGGTACACGAAATTGTGATCAATACTTTTCACAACTCAAATAATCCCCGGTGATGAATCCAAAAACTTGGTGTTCAATACCATGGCATAAACACAACTTCGCACAACTAACCAGCAAGTGTACTGGGTCGTCCAAGTAATAAACCTTACGCGAGTAAGGGTCGATCCCACAGAGATTGTGGGTATGAAGCAAGCTATAGTCACCTTGTAAATCTTAGTCAGGCAAACTCAAATGGTTATGGATGATGAATAAAACATAAAGATAAAGATAGAGATACTTATGTAATTCATTAGTGGGAATTTCAGATAAGCGTATGGAGATGCTGCGTTCCTTCCGTCTCTCTGCTTTCCTACTGTCTTCATCCAATCCTTCTTACTCCTTAATCAAGCTGCCCATAACCATGTGCTTGTGTCATGAAGGTCCAAGTGAAAAGCTTGAGATTGAGTGGTTAAAATTGTGATCCAAAGCAAAAGAGTGTGCCTAAGAACTCTGGACACCTCTAACTGGGGACTTTAGCAAAGTTGAGTCACAATCTGAAAAGGTTCACCCAGTTATGTGTTTGTGGCATTTATGTATCCGGTGGTAATACTGGAAAACAAAGTGCTTAGGGCAATGGCCAAGACTCATAATAGTAGCTGTGTTCAAGAATCAACAAACTTAACTAGGAGAATCAATAACACTATCTGAAATTCTAAGTTCCTATAGATGTCAATTGATGAGCGGATAATTTATACGCTTTTTGGCATTGTTTTTATATAGTTTTTAGTAAGTTTGGGCTACTTTTAGGGATGTTTTCATTAGTTTTTATGTTAAATTCACATTTCTGGACTTTACTATGAGTTTGTGTGTTTTTCTGTGATTTCAGGTAAATTCTGACTGAAATTGAGGGATTTGAGCAAAATTCTGAAGAAGGCTGACAAAAGGACTGCTGATGCTGTTGGAATCTGACCTCCCTGCACTTGAAATGGATTTTCTGGAGCTACAGAACTCCAATTGGCGCGCTCTCAACGGCGTTGGAAAGTAGACATCCAGGGCTTTCCAGCAATATATAATAGTCCATACTTTATTCGAAGAAAGACGACGTAACTTGGCGTTGAACGCCGAGTACACGCTGCTGTCTGGAGTTAAACGCCAGAAAAACGTCATGATCCGGAGTTGAACGCCCAAAACACGTCATAACTCGGAGTTTGACACCAAGAAATGCCTCTACTCGTGGATTGATCAAGCTCAGCCCAAGCA
>NC_029773.3:41435908-41436885 GCF_000817695.3 Arachis duranensis | reverse complement strand
GTTCAACGCCAGAAACATGCATTACATGGGCGTTTAACGCCCAGAACATGCACCAATGGGCGTTTGAACGCCAGAATGATGCATGAAGGCAATTTACACACCTATATGGTGAAGGAATGGTATTTCTTTTCACCTCAGGATCTGTGGACCCCACAGGATCCCCACCTACCTTTTCTTTTAATCCTAATCGCACTCTCCTAATCCAAACCTCATTTTCAATGTCACACTTCCCAAAAACCTTCACCAATCACCTCAATTCCTCTTCCCAATTACCCCATTCACCATTCACATCAACCCACTCTTCCCCATAAACCCCACTTACCTCCATTACATTCAAATTCAATTTCCCACCCTTTCCCACCCAAAATGGCCGAACTCCCACCCTCCCTCTCCCTATAAATCCCTCTCCCTTCTTCTTCTTTTTCACACAATACAAACCCCTTCTTCTCTCATATAGCCGAACCCCCTCCTCTCCTTCTCTACCAAAATTCTCTTCTTCTTCTTCTACTCTTCTTTTCTTTTTTGCTCGAGGACGAGCAAATTTTAAGTTTGGTGTGGAAAAAGCCTAAGCTTTTTGTTTTTCATTCACCATCAATGGCACCTAAGACCAGAGTATCCTCAAGAAAAGGAAAAGGGAAGGCAAAAGCCTCCACCTCCGAGTCATGGGAGAAGGAGAGATTCATCTCCAAGAGCCATCAAGACCACTTCTATGATGTTGTGGCAAAGAAGAAAGTGATCCCCGAGGTCCCTTTCAAGCTCAAAAAGAATGAGTATCCGGAAATCCGACATGAGATCCAAAGAAGAGGGTGGGAAGTCTTAGCCAACCCCATGCAACAAGTCGGAATATTGATGGTTCAAGAGTTCTATGCCAATGCATGGATCACTAGGAACCATGATCAAAGTATGAACCCGAATCCAAAGAACTATATCACAATGGTTCGGGGGAAATACTTAGATTTTAGCCCGGAAAATGTGAT
>NC_029773.3:41435000-41435844 GCF_000817695.3 Arachis duranensis | reverse complement strand
GTCAACTTTAATCAAAGGTTGGACCAAGTCCTAATGGACATTTGTGTGGAAGGCGCCCAATGGAGAATAGACTCCAAAGGCAAACCGGTCCAACTAAGAAGACTACAACTAAGAAGACTGTACCTCAAGCCTGTAGCTAGAGGATGGTTGGAGTTCATCCAAAGATCCATCATCCCTACAAGCAACCGATCTGAAGTTACTGTGGATCGGGCCATCATGATTCAGAGCATCATGATTGGAGAGGAAGTGGAAGTTCATGAAGTCATCTCCAATGAACTCTACAAAATAGCTGACAAGCCTTCATACATGGCACGGCTAGCCTTCCCCCATCTTATATGCCATTTATGCTACTCAGCTGGAGTTATCATAGATGGAGATGTCTCTATTGAAGAAGACAAGCCCATCACAAAGAAGAGGATGGAGCAAACAAGAGAAGTTCCTCACGGCCCTCAAGAAGAACATGAGGAAGTTCATCATCAACAAATGCCTCAAGGAATGCACTTTCCTCCCAACAACTATTGGGAGCAACTTAGTACCTCTTTGGAAGACTTGAGCCATAATGTTGAACAATTAAGGGTGGAACACCATGAACACGCCCTCACTCTCCAAGAAATAAGAGAAGATCAAAGAGCAATGAGGGAGGAGCAACAAAGGCAAGGAAGGGACATAGAAGAGTTGAAGAACATCATTGGTCCTTCAAGAAGAAGACGCCACTAGAGGTGGATTCATTCCTTGTTCTTTATTTTCTTTCTGTTTTCGGTTTTTAAGTATTATGTTTATCTATGTTTTGTGTATTTATCTCATGATCATTAGTATGTAACCATGCCTTAAAGATTATGAATAA
>NC_029773.3:41430986-41431959 GCF_000817695.3 Arachis duranensis | reverse complement strand
AAAGGGACCTCGGGGATCACCTTCTTCAAGGCCACAACTTCATAGAAGTGGTCTTGATGCACCCTTGAGATGAATCTTTCCATCTCCCATGGCTCGGAGGTGGAAGCTTTTGCCTTCCCTTTCCTCTTTCTAGAGGTTTCTCCGGCCTTGGATGCCATAAACGGTTATGGAAAAATAAAAAGCAATGCTTTTACCACACCAAACTTAAAAGGTTTGCTCGTCCTCGAGCAAAAGAAGAAAGAAGAGAGTAGAAGAAGAAGAAATGACGAAGAAGGGAATGGCTATGTGTTCGGCCAAAAAGGGGTAGAAGTGGTGTGTATGTTGTGTGAAAATGAAGGAGTGAAGGAGGGTTTATATAGGAGTGGGGGGAGGGTGATGGTTCGGTCATGTATGGGAGGGTTTGGGTAGGTAAGTGATTTGAATTTGAATGGTGAGGTAGGTGGGGTTTTATGAAGGATGGATGTGAGTGGTGAAGAGAAAGATGGGATTTGATAGGTGAAGGGTTTTTGGGGAAGAGGAGTTGAGGTGATTGGTGAATGGGGGAAGAAGAGAGAGAGTGGTGGGGTAAGTGGGGATCCTGTGGGGTCCACAGATNNNNAGGGTAGGTGGGGATCCTGTGGGGTCCACAGATCCTGAGGTGTCAAGAAAAAGTCATCCCTGCACCAAATGGCATGCAAAAATGCATTTTTAGCCAATTCTGGCGTTAAACGCCGGGCTGGTGCCCTTTTCTGGCATTTAACGCCAAGTGCTTGCCCTTTTCTGGCGTTTAACGCCAGTCTGGTGCCCCTTTTTGGCGTTAAACGCCCAGAATGGTGCCAGACTGGGCGTTAAACGCCCAATAGCTAGCCTTACTGGCGTTTAAACGCCAGCACGCTCTCCTCCAGGGTGTGCTGTTTTTCTTTCTATTTTTCATTCTGTTTTTGCTTTTTTCATTGATTTTGTGACTTCTCATGATCATCAACCTACAAAAAAA
>NC_029773.3:41429738-41429911 GCF_000817695.3 Arachis duranensis | reverse complement strand
AAGATCCCTAGCTTCTCCATTACAGAGAGAGGCATGAGGTTTACACTTGACCCTAGGTCACACAAGGCCTTCTTGAAGGTCTTGGTGCCTATGGTACAAGGTATTGAAAACTTCCCGGGATCCTGCCTCTTTTGAGGCAGTTTCTGCCTAGACAAGTCATCCAGTTCTTTGGT
>NC_029773.3:41429203-41429544 GCF_000817695.3 Arachis duranensis | reverse complement strand
CCAATGGAATCTCTATGGTCTCATTTTGAGCCTCAGATTCCCATGGTTCCTCATTAGGGAACTCATTGGGGGCCAGTGGACATCCATTGAGGTCTTCCTCAGTGGCGTTCACTGCCTCTTCCTCTTCTCCAAATTCGGCCATGTTGATGGCCTTCCACTCTCCTTTTGGATTCTCTTCTGTATTGCTTGGAAGAGTACTGGGAGGGAGTTCAGTAACTTTCTTACTCAGCTGACCCACTTGTGCCTCCAAGTTTCTAATAGAGGATCTTGTTTCAGTCATGAAACTTTGAGTGGTTTTGATAAGATCAGAGACCATGGTTGCTAAGTCAGAGTGGCTCTGC
>NC_029773.3:41427475-41428297 GCF_000817695.3 Arachis duranensis | reverse complement strand
GGGAGTAGGTGCAGTAAAGTCACCCAGCACCTTCCTTGCATTGTTGGCATTGTTGTTGTTTTCGGCTGCCATGTGTTCTTCTTCTTTGAAGATTTCTGTTAGGTCCTCTACAGAGAATTGTGCCTTGGCTTCTCTTAGTTTTCGCTTCAAGGTCCTTTCAGGTTCAGGGTCAGCCTCAACAAGAATGCTTTTGTCTTTGCTCTTGCTCATATAAAAGAGAAGAGAATAAGAAAATATGGAATCCTCTATGTCACAGTATAGAGATTCCTTGAGGTGTCAGAGAAAAAGAAAAATAGAAGGCAGAAGTATAAAATTCGAACTTATCAAAGAAGATGGAGTTCAAATTTTGCATTAAGGAATAGTGTTAGTCCATAAATAGAAAGATGTGAGAAGAGGGGAAGCAATTTTCGAAAATTAAGTAAAAGATTTTGAAAACATTTTGAAAAACACTAATTGATTTTCGAAAATAAAAGTAGGAAAGAAGTAAAGTGATTTTTGAAAAATATTTTGAAATTAGAAATCAAAAAGATTTGATTGAAAGCTATTTTGAAAAAGATGTGGTTAAGAAGATATGATTGGTTTTAAAAAGATGTGACTGAGAAATTAATGAAAAAAAGATTTGATTTTTAAAATTAATGACTTCGCTATCAAGAAAAGATATGACTCAATCATTAAACCTTTCTCAACAGAAAAGGCAACATACTTAACAAAAAAAGGCAACATACTTGAAATGTTGAATCAAATCATTAATTGATAGCAAGTATCTTTGAAAAAGGAAAGAAATTGAATTTGAAAAAGATTTGATTGAAAAGATTTGATTTA
>NC_029773.3:41426733-41427375 GCF_000817695.3 Arachis duranensis | reverse complement strand
ATTGAAAACAGAATCTTCCCTCTTGTGCCATCCTGGCGTTAAACGCCCAGAATGGTGCACATTCTGGCGTTTAACGCCCAAAACTCTACCCTTTTGGGCGTTAAACGCCCAACCAGGCACCCTGGCTGGCGTTTAAACGCCAGTCTGTCCTTCTTCACTGGGCGTTTTGAACGCCCAGCTTTTTCTGTATAATTTCTCTGCAGTATGTTCTAAATCTTAAATTCTCTGTATTATTGACTTGAAAAGACACAAATTAAAAATATTTTTGGATTTTTAATAATGAGGAATAATCAAAATGCAATTAAAATCAAATAACAATGCATGCAAGACACCAAACTTAGCAGTTTGTATACTACTGACACTAATGAGAATGCATATGAGACACACAAAAGGGTAATGAAATCATCAAGAACATCTTGAAGATCACTTAAGACACATGCATGAATGCAAGAAGAACAGAAATATGCAATTGACACCAAAATTAAAATGAGACTCTAGATTCAAACAAGAATTATTTTTTTGGATTTTATGATTTTGTAATTTTTTGGATTTTTCGAAAACTAAGTGGAAAAAGAAAATAAAGGTATCAAAATTCTTAATGAGAATTCCAGGAATCATGCAATGTTAGTCTAAAGCTTCAGT
>NC_029773.3:41425930-41426614 GCF_000817695.3 Arachis duranensis | reverse complement strand
GGCCAGCCAAGCCTTAGCAGATCACTGCTCCGATAGCAAGATTGATAGAAATCAACAAGCTCTTGTGATGATGAGTTGAAACCTCGGTCCAATGAAATTAGACATGGCTTCACAGCCAGCCTGACTTCAACAGATCATCTTGAAACTCTAGAATTCATTCTTAAGAACTCTGAAAAAAAATACCTAATCTAAGCAACAAGATGAACCGTCAGTTGTCCATACTCGAACAATCCCCGGCAACGGCGCCAAAAACTTGATAGCGCGAAATTGTGATCAATACTTTTCACAAATCAAATAATCCCAGGTGATGAATCCAAAAACTTGGTGTTCAATACCATGGCATAAACACCACTTCGCACAACTAACCAGCAAGTGTACTGGGTCGTCCAAGTAATAAACCTTACGCGAGTAAGGGTCGATCCCACAGAGATTGTTGGTATGAAGCAAGCTATGGTCACCTTGTAAATCTTAGTCAGGCAAACTCAAATGGATATGGTGATATACGAATAAAACACAAAGCGCCATCAGTTCTAGCCTATACCACGAAGACTCTGATCTCACGGAATGGCTGGCTCGGTTGTTAGGCGAGCGCTCGGTTGTTAGGCGATCAACCATGCATCGTGTATCAGGAATCCAAGAGATATTCACCCAATCTAAGATAGAACGGAGGTGGTTGTCAGGCAT